>NC_068437.1:45666185-45825742 GCF_023373465.1 Oncorhynchus keta | reverse complement strand
CTTTCCATTTGTTTTGTCTTGTTCCATACACACCTGGTTTTCATTCCCTTATCATACTGAATGTATTTAGTTTTCTGTTCCCCTACTTGTCTTTGTGTGCAATTGTTTATTGTTTGATGGTGTTTTATCTGGCGCTATACTTTATTATTGTTTCCGTGTTATTTTGGCACGTTGATTGTTCATTATGTCATTTGTGGAACGGAATTAAAGTGCGCCTACATATTTCACTCTGATCTCCTGCACCGGACTTCGCCTCCCTTATACACACCTAACACTTACGGAAGAGCTCAGTGACTTTCAACGTGGCACCGACATAGGATGCCACCTTTCCAACAAGTCAGTTTGTCTCCTAGATCTGCCCCGGTCAACTGTAAGTGCTGTTATTGTAAAGTGGAAAGATCTAGGAGCAACAACGGCTCAGCCGCAAAGTGGCAAGCTCACAGAACTGAAGCCTCGATTGCTGAAGCATGTAGAGCGTAAAAATCATCTGTTCTCAGTTGCAACACTCACTACCGAGTTCCAAACTGCCTCTGGAAGCAGCGTCAGCACAATAACTATTTGTCGGGAGCTTCTTTAAATGGGTTTCTATGGCCTAGTATCTGCAAACAAGCCTAAGATCACCATGTGCAATGCCAAGAGTCGGCTGGAGTGGTGTAAAGCTTGCCGCCATTGGACTCTGGAGCAATGGAAACGCATTCTCTGGAGTGATGAATCATGCTTCACCATCTGTCAGTCCGATCAACAAATCATGGTTTGGCGGATGCCAGGAGAACGCTACCTGCCCCAATGCATAGTGCCAAGTGTAAAACTTTGGTGGAGGAGGAATAATGGTTTGGGCTAGACCCCTTAGTTTAAACATTATGGACACCTGCTCTTTCCATGACAGACTGACCAAGTGAATCCAGTTAAAAGTTATGATCCCATATTGATGTGACTTGCTAAATCCAGTTCAATCAGTGTAGATGAAGTGGAAGAGACAGGTTAAATAAGGATTTTTAAGCTTTGAGACAATTGAGACATGGATTGTTTGTGTGCCATTCATAGCGTGAGTGGCCAAGACACAAATTTAAGTGCCTTTTGAATGGTGTGTGGTAGTAGGTGCCAGGTCCCAGGTGCACCGGTTGGTGTCAAGAACTGCAACACGGTTTCCCGTGTGTATCAAGAATGGTCCACTGCCCAAAGGACATCTAGCCAACTTGATCCAACTGTGGGAAGCTTTGGAGTCAACATGAGCCAGCATCCATGTGGAATGCTTTCAATACCATGCCCTGACTAATTGAAGCTGTTCTGAGGGCAAAAAGAGGGGACTCAATATTAGGAAGGTCTCCTTAATGTTTTGTACACTGTGTGTTTCTCACGAGCAATATTTTTAATATCCATGTAATGTCTTGAACATCTATTATGCTGACTAATGATGTTTTCCTCTCTCTCTTGGCTGTCTCTTCCGCAAAGAATGTATTAGTTATTCTATGACAGATTTATCATCACAATGTGAAAGACATTTCAAACTGTTCTGTGCATCCCTTGACTGTTGTCAAACTGTGTAGTGACTCTTGTATTCCCCTGTAATGAATCTTGCTTTGTTTGAGGCTGATTTTCAGTTCTGCTCAAATAAATATGATTTGTTATGACAAAGGCACTTTTGACATCCCCACTCCTGTAATGATTTCTTTCCTATTATGCATTGTCACATTTCCCAGTTGGAAGAATATCACTTGGCAAGGCTGCATTGGAAAAAATATAATTTGTTCTCCGTAACTCAACAGTAGAACAGTACAGTAAGTGAAAGTGTTGATGAACCGTGATAGGTGGATGGTAATTTAAGTGTTGTTTAGGTGCGGTGTTGTGCTTTGTGGTTGACAGTAACCTCACTTCATCTTTCTGTTACTTTCACACTACTCTTGGTAACTATTTCAGCTCGGCTAGAGATTACCAGCAAAATACTTTTGGTAATACGTAATGTAGGATTCTATCAATCTCTCTAACTCTAACTTTTTTTCTCTCTGTCAAGGTGTGAAGTGCATGGTTTCTACAAGGTGGCCAATTCAAAAGGTGAGATTACTGGATCAGATCTGATGCCTGGTTACATTCAGCTCACTGAGCTTCTGATAGCACAGTTCACTGAAAATAATGTAATGACTCCATCTATTGGTTTCTTGAGGCACAACCACTATATCCATCCTCTGTAAAGATCAAATCAAAGTTTGTTGGTGGATTACAGTGAAATGCTTATTACTAGCTCCTAACAATGCAGTAAAATGTTAATCAAGGATACAAATCAAATCCAATCAAATCAAATGTATTTATATAGCCCTTCGTACATCAGCTGATATCTCAAAGTGCTGTACAGAAACCCAGCCTAAAACCCCAAACAGCAAGCAATGCAGGTGTAGAAGCACGGTGGCTAGGAAAAACTCCCTAGAAAGGCCAAAACCGAGGAAGACACCAAGAGAGGAACCAGCCTATGTGGGGTGGCCAGTCCTCTTCTGGCTGTGCCAGGTGGAGATTATAACAGAACATGGCCAAGATGTTCAAATGTTCATAAATGACCAGCATGGTCGTATAATAATAAGGCAGACCAGTTGAAACTGGAGTAGCAGCACGGTCAGGTGGACTGGGGACAGCAAGGAGTCATCATGTCAGGTAGTCCTGGGGCATGGTCCTAGAGCTCAGGTCCTCCGAGAGAGAGAAAGAAAGAGAGAAGGAGAGAATTAGAGAACGCACACTTAGATTCACACAGGACACCGAATAGGAGAGGAGAAGTACTCCAGATATAACAAACTGACCCTAGCCCCCCGACATAAACTACTGCAGCATAAATACTGGAGGCTGAGACAGGAGGGGTCAGGAGACACTGTGGCCCCATCCGAGGACACCCCCGGACAGGGCCAAACAGGAAGGATATAACCCCACCCACTTTGCCAAAGCACAGCCCCCACACCACTAGAGGGACATCTTCAACCACCAACTTACCATCCTGAGACAAGGCTGAGTATAGCCCACAAAGATCTCCGCCATGGCACAACCCAAGGGGGGGGCGCCAACCCAGACAGTATGACCACATCAGTGAATCAACCCACTCAGGTGACGCACCCCTTCCAGGGACGGCATGAGAGAGCCCCAGTAAGCCAGTGACTCAGCCCCTGTAATAGGGTTAGAGGCAGAGAATCCCAGTGGAAAGAGGGGAACCGGCCAGGCAGAGACAGCAAGGGCGGTTCGTTGCTCCAGAGCCTTTCCGTTCACCTTCCCACTCCTGGGCCAGACTACACTCAATCATATGACCCACTGAAGAGATGAGTCTTCAGTAAAGACTTAAAGGTTGAGACCGAGTTTGCGTCTCTGACATGGGTAGGCAGACCGTTCCATAAAAATGGAGCTCTATAGGAGAAAGCCCTGCCTCCAGCTGTTTGCTTAGAAATTCTAGGGACAATTAGGAGGCCTGCGTCTTGTGACCGTAGTGTACGTGTAGGTATGTACGGCAGGACCAAATCAGAGAGATAGGTAGGAGCAAGCCCATGTAATGCTTTGTAGGTTAGCAGTAAAACCTTGAAATCAGCCCTTGCTTTGACAGGAAGCCAGTGTAGAGAGGCTAACACTGGAGTAATATGATCAAATTTTTTGTTCTAGTCAGGATTCTAGCAGCCGTATTTAGCACCAACTGAAGTTAATCAGAATGGAAAAAAACAAGAAGAAATCAAGAAACATCGGCACAAATTAAATGAGCTAACGCCCCAAATAGCACTATAACAGTATAATCCAAATGCAATCTGTGTATTTACACACAATATACTTAGAATATACAGCAGTAGATATATTAGACTGACAAAAGAATCCATTATATCCATAAATATGTGGTGAGTATAAGCAGTGTAACTAAACTGCAATGTACAGTCATAGAAAAGTGCAGGCTACTCTACCAGGTGATAGTCGGAGAGGGACAGTGTCTAAGGTTCAGGTCAGGGTACTGGGCGGAGGCTGGCTATTGGTGAGTGTTTAACGGTCTGATGGCCTGGAGATGGAAGCTGTTTACAGTATCTCAGTCCCAGCTTTGATGCACCTGTTCTGAACTCACCTTTTTAGATGGTAGCAGGATGAACAGGCTGTGGCTCGGGTGGCTAAAGTCCTTGACTATCTTCTTGGCCTTCTTGTGATACCAGGTGCTGTAGATGTCCTGGATGACAGGCAGTGTGCCCCTGATGATGCATTGGGTTGACCCCACTACCCTCTGGAGAGCCCTGCAATTGTCATGCGGAAATACAGCCCAACAGGATTCTCTCGATAGTGCATCAGTCTGTTATATCTGGAGTATTTCTCCTGTCTTATCCGGTGTACTGTGTGAATTGAAGAATGCTCTCTCTTCCTCTCTTTTTCGCTTTCTTTCTTTCTTTCTTTCTCTCTCGCTCTCTCTCGGAGGAGGACCTGAGCCCTAGGGCCATGCCTCAGGACTACCTGGCCTGATGACTCCTTGCTGTCCCCAGTCCACCTGGCCGTGCTGCTGCTCCATGGAACCCTGACCTATTCACCGGACATGCCTGTCTCAGAGCTGCTGTTTTCAACTCTCTAGAGACAGCAGGAGCGGTAGAGATACTCTGAATG
Source organism: Oncorhynchus keta (assembly GCF_023373465.1). Taxonomy (NCBI): domain Eukaryota; kingdom Metazoa; phylum Chordata; class Actinopteri; order Salmoniformes; family Salmonidae; genus Oncorhynchus; species Oncorhynchus keta. The sequence continues at coordinate 45,821,146 of NC_068437.1, read as the reverse complement.
ATTGTCTATGAAAAGCCAACTGACATTTACTCCTGAGGTGCTAATCTGTTGCACCCTCAACAACCACTGTGATTATTAATATGCTGGTCATCTATGAACATCTTGGCCATGTTCTGTTATAATCTCCACCCGGCACAGCCAGAAGAGGACTGGCCACCCCTCATAGCCTGGTTCCTCTCTAGGTTTCTTCCTAGGTTCTGGCATTTTTAGAGGGTTTTTCCTAGCCACTGTGCTTCTACACATGCATTGCTTGCTGTTTAGGGTTTTAGGCTGGGTTTCTGTACAGCACATTGTGACATCAGTGACATCAACTGGTGTAAGAAGGGCTTTCTAAATACATTTGATTGATTGATTGGTTTGCGGTTTTCAACAGGACAATGTCCCAACACACCTCCAGGCTGTGTAAAGGGCTGTTTGACCAAAAAGGAGAGTAATGGAGTGTTGCATCAGATGGCCTTGCCCCTCCAATCACCTGACCTAATTGAGATGATTGGTGATGAGTTGGACCGCAGAGTGAAGGAACAGCATCCAACAAGTGCTCAGCATATGTGGGAACTCCTTCAAGACTTTTGGAGAAAAGGGGGGTCGCAAATCAATATTAGGAAGGTGTCCTTAATGTTATGTACACTTAGTGTACACGTCCATGTTCCCAGTCACCTTGCCGTGGTTAAATGTGGTGGTTCACATTTTCAGTTTTGCTCGAATGCTGCCATCTATCCATTAAAAAAAATATATTTTCTGGCATTATTACTTGCAGACAAATAACTTTGGGGAATTAGATTGGCGGTCACTCACCTGACTTGGATCTTTTGTTTGAACTTACCGAGGAAACCCCATTTATCCAGGGTGCTCTACCAAAACATTGGTGCTAGAGAAGAGGGAGGAGAAGTAGGGTTCCTGTCTTCAGAGGATATTACTCACTAACGTTCAGTCCCTGGACAATAAAGTAGACAAGCTCAGGATGAGGATCTCCTTCCAGGGAGACATAAGGGACTGTAACATACTCTCTTTTACGGAATCATGGCTTTCTAGGGATATAATGTCCCTGTCCATACAGCTAGCATGGTTCTTCGTTCATCGCGCGGACAGGAAGAAGGAACTCTCTGGGAAACACAGAGGTGGAGGGGTATGTCTCATGATTAACTACTCATGGTGTGATTGTGGTAACGTAAAGGAACTCAAGTTCAGTCTCCCGATCAGGAATACCTCATCAAATGCCGAGGGGAAGAGATGTCCTCTAACCCCAGCTTCCTTATTCCTAGCCCCAGGCAGCCCCCATTATTACAGTGGCCGCCGCACCCAGTCACTCCAACCTCCGGAGACCCAGCTGAGAGCCCCAGGTCACTGGTCACCAAACGCCACAGGAAGCTGCGGTTCTCTAACCCCTAGTGGTGCCCCCACTGGTGAGGAGTACCATCGGTTACAGGGCATGGCCCAAACCCAGGTGTCTAGCCGCCACCTGCTGAGGGAAGTCTGCTCCAAATACCAGCCTGGTGTCACAGAACACCCTGTGTTCTGCCTTCAGGTGTTCCGTGTCTTCTTGGAGGACAGGCATTGTAACTATAGTGGTTAATTTAATTTACAGTACATGTCACTACAGTACGTGATTTACACGTATAATTGTATTTCATTGCAAATCATGTTCAGGGCTGATCTAGAGGTCCCCCTGTCCATGTAATTTAATTCATTGTGATCTAAAAGGCAGAACACGTCTGAAGTCAGAACTCCCACTCTGAGGTGCTAGATGCATACAGCCCCAGATAACTATTAATATATATTTTTATTAATAATAGGTCAGGCCTTCAATACTGTGAGGTGCACCGCCCACAAAGATGCCCACTTCGCCAACCACGTCCGCCGACTGGACTCCTATGACCATGCGGGTGTGGCAGAGCGCCTCTGCTCCTACACCAAGGTCCTCTTCGTATGGGAGCCCTTAGAGGGGCTGGTTTCGGCCTTCCATGATAAGTTTGAGAGCTCCAACTGGTACTACCACTCAGCGTTCGGAGCAGAAAACAAAACGCCAAAACCGGCCCATCATCTCCCGGTGGGACCAGATAGGAACAGGTGGACCAATGCCTCAAGGAAGGAAAGCTCTCCGCCCTGAGGACTGACGATGGAGTCACCTTCAGTGAGTTTGTCCAGTACCTGTTGGATGTGAGGCAACCCGTGGGTATGGACATCCACTGTACGCCGGTCAGCCAGCTCTGCAGCCCCTGCCTGCTGCACTACGACTTCATCGGGAAGTTTGAGAACATGACGGAGGAGGCCAACTTCCTGCTACAGAGCATTGGATGCCTGCCAACGTCAAGGCAGAAAGGACTGATTCCACCGTTGCTCAGATGTACTTTGAACAGCATGGACAGACAGAGTCTATGACGTTTACTACATGGATTATCTGATGTTTAACTACCCCAAGCCCTTTCTGTACCAAGGTACTGGCTGGAGTGCCGGGTTGAGATGATTCATTTGAGATTTATTAATATGAACACTAAGGAAGAGATTGTAATCTTGCGGGATTTGAATAAGCACTACAGACACTGATGTATTTCTTATTTATGTCTGGTTAAAATTATGATTTGATTACTTTGAGCATAGGTTGTACAGATTTTTTTTCTTCTCAAATTCATCATATCTAACTCGTAGTGTCCCATTGCTGCAACTTCCCTACGGACTCGGGAGAGGCGAAGGTAGAGAGCCATGCGTCCTCCAAAACACGACCCTGCCAAGCCGCACTGCTTCTTGACACACTGCTCACTTAACTCGGAAGCCAGCCGCACCAATGTGTCAGAGGAAACACCGTCAAGCTGGCGACCAATTGTGCGCCGCCTCATGGTTCCCCTGTCACGGCCGACTGTGACACAGCCTAGGATCGAACCTGTTTCTATAGTAACACCTCAAGCACTGCAATGCAGTGCCTTAGACCGCTGCGCCACTCATGAAGCCCTGTGGTTATACAGCTTTTAGTCGTAACGCTTTTTATAGTGTTAAAACTGATGTACTTTTTGTCAAATGCACTTTTATTTACTGGCATACAGCCTACATACAACATCCTCTCAACAATCAACAAGATATCTCTTTCTACTTGTTTTGTATTTTGCATGCAATAGACTTGTTAGAATATATTTCTAAAATACAGAAACACAGGGAAAATATATAGAGTTGAGTGGCATAACTGTATAATATCTCGGTTCATCATATATGGCCTTCTAGATGTATCTGACGGTTCATGATATTTGAATCTGTTGGTAATGTACATTGAAACATGTGTTTGAGGTTTTCTGGGTAATTGTATGGGCCTCGTTACAGTACAGATGATGACACTAAGTGTAAAGAGTTAATGTACAATTGTTCTACATGTCTGTGCAGAAGTGTTGTATTTAAATCCCCTAGCCTTAACACTGCCAATATACATGTATATTTTTGTTTGGGTTTTCAAGCACCATTACCTTGATTAACAAGCCACTTCAACAAAACATTTATTTGTTGTTTTTCCACATCTGGTTTAAGGAAGTGACAGAAATATGACAGTTTTAATTCATTTCAAAATGTTCCGTGTACAATAGAGCCATGCCTCACTCCCCTAGTCCTGGGGGGCTGCAGGCCCCCTCCCCCCAGTGTCTGGAGGGGGGCACTCTGCTGCCTTGTATTGGAGCATAGGAAATGAGAAGATATATTTCATTTGAGCTATCAGCTCTTAGGACATAAAGACAACTGATCTGTTTCTTCTCTTTCCACATCCTTCTCACATCAGACATTCAGCATAAAATTAATAAATTAAGAAAATGAACTGCCAGTGCCTGGGGTGACTTTGCCAGCTATTTAAATCTGTAAATTCACAACATCTTTCTCATACGTCATCTAATTGAACTAACTGCAGGGTTTCTTTTAAGTAGTAAAAAGATAATTGTATGTCCCAAATGACACCCTATTCCCTATCTAGTGCACTACATTTGATCAAAGCCCTATGGGATCTGGTCAGAAATAGTGCATTATAAAGAGAATAGGGTGCCATTTGGAACAGGGACAGAATCAAGTCCTTCTGTTGGTTTGCACTAATGCAGAGTAAGACACATGCACAGCATCACCCTGGGGCAAAAACAAATGGAATAGCAGGATTTAACACTGGAGTCTTGGTGTTGAACAGACGTTGTGTGTATGGATTGCTCTATTTCCTAGTTTGATTAAACCGATGAAGAGAACACATGACTTTCATGTAAAAAAATACATTGGAAATTAATAAAGCAATGTATTTTATGTCCATTCCATCCTTCTCACCCATAGCTTCATAAGAGAGGAAATGCATTGGGCAATGCTTGAAATGGTTCAGTTAGGCGAGCCTATAATTATTTTTCAGGTTCATTTTTATGCCAGATATTATTTTGTTGTGTGCTCTCAAAATGTTTTGTCATGCATCCTTAGAATATTAATACAATTGAGAAAAACTAGTTGACAATAAATCTAAAACTATGGGAAATGTATATCTGTGCTGTATACAGTACCAGTCAAAAGTTTGGACACATCTACTCATTCAAAAGTTTTTCTTTATTTTTACTATTTTCTACATAGTAGAAAAATAGTGAAGACATCAACACTATGAAATAAGACATATGGAATCATGTTGTAACTAAAACACTTGTTAAACAAATCAAAATATATTTTATATTTGGGATTCTTCAAAGTAGCCACCCTTTGCCATTGTGACAGCTTTACACACTCTTGGCATTCTCTCAACCAGCTTCATGAGGAATGCTTTTCAAACAGTCTTGAAGGAGTTCACACATATGCTGAGCACTTGTTGGCTGCTTTTCCTTCACTCTGCAGTCCAACTCATCCCAAACCATCTCAATTGGGTTGAGGTCTGGTGATTGTGGAGACCAGGTCATCTGATGCAGCACTCCATCACTTTTCTTCTTGATCAAATAGCCCCATACACAGCCTGAAAGTGTGTTGGGTTATTGTCCTGTTGAAAAACAAATTATAGCCACACTAAGCGCAAACCAGATGGGATGACATATCACTGCAGAATGCTGTGGGAGTGTGCCTTGAATTCTAAATAAATCACTGACAGTGTCACCAGCAAAGCCCCATCACACCTCCTCATCCACACTTCACGGTGGGAACCACACATGCGGAGATCCTCTGATCACTTGCTCTGCGTCTCACAAAGACACGGCGGTTGGAACCAAAAATCTCACATCTGGACTGTTTCTGTGTTTCTTGGCCCAAGCAACTATTCTTCTAATTATTGGTGTCTTTTAGTCGTGGTTTCTTTGCAGCAATTCGACCATGAAGGGCTGATTCACGCAGTCTTCTCTGAACAGTTGATGTTGAGATGTGTCTATTACTTGAACTCTGTGAAGCATTTATTTGGGCTGCAATTTCTGAGGCTGGTAACTCTAATGAACTTATCCTCTGCAGCAGAGGTAACTCTGGGTCATCCTTTCTGTGGAGGTCCTCATAAAGCCAGTTTCTTCATAGTGCTTGATGGTTTTTGTGACTGCACTTGAAGAAACTTTCAAAGTTCTTGAAATGTTCCAGATTGAGGGACCTTCATGTCTTAAAGTAATGGACTGTTGTTTCTCTTTGCTTATTTGAGCTGTTCTTGCCATAATTTGGACTTGGGGCTATCTTCTGTATACCACCCCTATATTGTCACAACAGAACTGATTGGCTCAAACGCATTAAGAAAGAAAGAAATTACACAAATTAACTTTTAGCAAGGCACCCGTTAATTGAAATGCATTCCAGGTGACTACCTCATGAAGCTGGTTGAGAAATTGCCAAGAGTGTGAAAAGCTGTCATCAATGCAAAGGGTGACTACCCTTTTTGGTTAGTACATGATTCCATATGTGTTATTTCATAGTTCAGATCTCTTCACTATTATTCTACAATGTTGAAAATAGTAGAAAAACCCTGCAATGAGTAGGTGTAGGTACTGTATAGCAATTTCCCATTCGTTTTAGATATGTTTTCTCAATTGTATTAATATTCTAAGCATGCAAAAAGGGACATCACAGCTGTTCAAAATCAAATCAGTTTATTGATTGTGTACACAGTTTAGCAGATGTTATAGTGGGTGCAGCGAAACGCTTATGTCATTAGCTCATAGCAATGCAGTGAAATGTCAAACAAGTACACAAATAATCAAACATTTGGAATTTCTCTGTGCAATGCTGTGTGCAATGGAACACAAAGTGGTGACCATATGGATCGATCATGCTGTGACCAATTTTGATGGATTACAACAGATTTGAAATTGGCCTATATTTTGTTACCAATAGCGTACCAAACTGAGCTTGTGTTTGAGGAGTAAAACGGATCTGCCTGCAAGTGCTGGGGGCAAACATCTCCATCTAACAGTGCACAATAATTGAAATGGTGCATTTGACCGGAGGCACCTGAAAGGGGGCTTTTTGCAATGGCATAATGCATGACGATAGATGTCATTTGGCTTCAATGCCAGGGGGATGTTTGATGTTAGAATATTAGCTATTGGGGACAGGGGTGTCATGCACTCAAAAAATCGAATGGGGCACAAAGTACGTGAGAATAACCGGGTGGTGATCCGGTCCAGAAGTTGGACAATTGTTCATTTTTTTTTTCCTGCAATCTAGAGCCGTAATGAGTGTGGTTAATTCTAAGTTTTTAAAAAGTACACATTTTCTGCATATCTAAGCATACCTATTGAACTGTGAATCCTCCTCAATGGTGGTTCTTTTTAAGAAGAAAATAAATATGCTTCTCTGCTCAAATCTGAGTAAAGGATTGAAAGAAATCTTATTCAGTACATTTAGTTATTGCTTGCTTTTCTAAAGTCTACCATGTCAGCAGGCATGTCAGCTAAGATAGTTAGACAAGCTAGTTACTCTAATTTGATTGAGAGCCTAAAATGGCTTCTTGATAAATAGTAATTAAGTTGGGAACCTATGTGGGCTAAAGCCAACTTCCTAAAATTGATAGGTGACTAGTAGTATTACAGAGAAACAAACACATCTTATATATTTATATGTGTGTGTATATATATATGTATATATGTGTTTTCATATATATGTGTGTGTGTGTGTGTGTGTGTATGTATATATATATATAATTATTATTTTATTATTTTTTAAACAGGACAAATCTGAGGGGGCACGTGCCCCATTACCCCCTATGGGCATGACACCTCTGATTGGGGCCAGAGAAGAGAATACGACAGGACAGAGAAGATCTGCGCGACAGTTCTGAGCGGAACCTATCATTTTATAGTTTAATTGATATTGACCGTAGCCTCCTTTAGTAGACATTGTATCAACAAGTTACATTTATGTTTTTTTAATACACACTACCAGTTATTAACACTGGTAAATCCGTTGAGTGAATTATGACACTAATCTGATACGGAGCAAGATTGAACCGAACACCGTTACCCGTGCAGCAGACCAGACCGCTCTCCGTTGGAAATAAACCACGATATATTTGGTAAAATCTTAAAATCAAATAGACTTGTGAAATAAGAAACGGGGGATCTCATTTTCATCTTGAAACGAGTTGAGGCGAGAGATAAAAAGCTGCTCTATTGTAAACTAATCCTTACCCTTCGGGCGTTTGAATAGCCCAGGGCAAGAATTCTACTAGCCCTCCTTTTATTTAGAGACGGACTGGCTTTCTTCTCATAAAACTCGACGGATTCATCATATCAGAAAAAGCAAGCCTCGGACAAAGACGGATATAAGGCAAACGACGACACAACAGACAAAAACAGAGATAAAATCGGAAGGAGAAGAGATTCCTATGTCTTCTGTATCCGTGTCCTCCCAGGTAAGGACGCAATATGTTTGATTTGTAGTTTTATTTGGTGGAGAACATGTAGTCTGTCTGACACTACAGTAGAATCTTAAAGACACAGCTACTCTATAATATCATTGCGTTGGTGAATATTTTCCGTGATTAAACCACAACGTTTTTAAACGTTGGGACTCCACACACCAAGAAAAGTGAACCGGCGGTAGCCCTATTTGGATACCAGTGGATTGTGACATATTTGTTATATTTTACGGAAACGCAGGAGAACGCAAACTTCAGTGACTGATAGAATCCCCAATTACATCCTAAAAGTGTTATTCCCAGTTTATTTCCGTGCTGTCAGAAGAGAGAGCGTTTGGGGGAATAGGCTAGAGTATATCAAGCCCAAACTTGCTTTTAAAACGTTATTATAGGCTATTCGTTTCTCTTTCTATTCAATACATGTGTTCTTGATTGAATTCATGTGTGAAATAATATGGATACAGTAAGGACTATTACATCTCAGAATATGGGGAAAATATGGGTGAAATGTATGTAGTTTCCTTTTGGTTTTATAACATGAAATGTTTTTCTTTTTAAATCGATTTCTTATAATACTGGTTTCTGGCTAAGCAGAGGAGATAACACCCTGGAAACGAGGACTCAGTATGTTCTGCTCAGCAGCCCCAGGCATCTTGCCCCTGGCAAAACACTGAATGAAGTTCACCTCCTGTTCACCTTTATGGTTCAAAGAACCTCTGTACAATGGAGAGACTTGGTGGGGGGATGGTTGTTTCAATTTGTCCAGAAGCTGCACTTTGCCCAGTGCCCTGGGGTCATGAATGTCCTCTGTTCCCTCAATGTGGGAAACTTCAACTACTGTCTGCAGCCCATGAATATTGTATTCATGTTAATTGGGGAACGTTCATGCTTATTGTATCTCTGAAACAGTCTGATTGGCTGCTAGCCCTACTATAGTCTAAACTACTGTACAGTCTTGCACCTCATTTGCTATTACTTCATGTCATTACTTCATCAGTCGCCTAACTTTAAAGGTCCAATGCAGCCGTTTTTATCTCAATATCAAAGCATTTCTAGGTAACAATTAAGTACCTTACTGCGATTGTTTTAAATTAAAATGGTAAAGATAGAAACAAAAATAGCTTCGTAGCAAAGAGCAATTTCTCAAGCAAGAATTTTACTAGGACTGTCTGGGAGTGGGGAGGGGAAAACTGAAAACTAGCTGTTATTGGCAGAGAGGTTTGGAACTGTCTTTCTTATTGGTCTATTAACTAATTTATTCCATGGTGTTGTCACCAGCCTGGACAAAACTCCATCCCACTAAAACAGGCTGGAATTTTAGGCAGTATTTTCAAGCAGCTCTTACACTAAAAGGGCATTAGCATCATTTTCACAATTGAACAGTATTATTTCAACCTCATAAGGTGGAAATGTATATATAAAACACAGTCAATTCACGTTTTTGACTGCACTGGGCCTTTAATGAAAATTAGACCTCTCACTATTTTTCACTTTACTACTCTCAGGGCAGATACAGTACACACTTCTAATACAAAGACTATCTGTTTCCATGTGTTGCTATAGGAGGGAAGGAGTATGTCCAGGATGTCTATGAGTCGTTCTCCAGTTTCTCCAATGAATGCCCAGGGCATCCCATCACCGGCCCAGCTGACTAAAGCCAATGCCCCAGTCCACATTGATGTGGGAGGACACATGTACACCAGCAGCCTTGGGACTCTCACTAAATACCCAGAGTCTAGGTAAGCCCATTACAGGATGCATCTGGCACCGCCAGGCTCTCACTAAATACCCAGAGTCTAGGTAAGGCCATTACAGGATGCATCTGGCACCGCCAGGCTCTCACTAAATACCCAGAGTCTAGGTAAGGCCATTACAGGATGCATCTGGCACCGCCAGGCTCTCACTAAATACCCAGAGTCGAGGTAAGGCCATTAAAGGATGTATCTGACACCGCCAGGCTCTCACTCAATACCCAGAGTCTAGGTAAGGCCATTACAGGATGTATCTGGCACCGCCAGGCTCTCACTCAATACCCAGAGTCTAGGTAAGGCCATTACAGGATGCATCTGGCACCGCCAGGCTCTCACTCAATACCCAGAGTCTAGGTAAGGCAATTAAACTGCCTTAATTTTGCTGGACCCCAGGAAGAGTAGCTGGCTAATGGGGATCCATAATAAATACAAATACAAATACGGGATGCATATGGCACCATATTTTTTCATGAGAAATAACATATTATTGAACGATACAACAAGTTCATAGACAGCTTCATACTGACACTGCATTATGACTGATACATTACTAGAATACTTATAGAAATCCACACAACATCATGTTGAAACAATAACTTTGGTATCCATGATCATTTTTGAGAGATCTAGCAAAAAAAGAGAGAGAAAAGGCTGGAGAGAAAAGAAAGGCTAGATTTTAATTGCTTTTTGGAGGACAAAGAAAGAGTGGAGAAGGCAGAGAGAGAGAAGGCTGAGCAGCCTGGAGCTGTGAGGTGACAATCCTGCTGGAAGAGTAGAGGACCACTTCAGGCAGAGAGGAGAGAAGTAGAAAGATGAGCTGGGCTTATAGAAATCAGTTGGCATCGATTTCTGGTGTGTGAGAGGGAGAGAGAGAGGACAAATGTAAATAACCCATTATGAGTATGTGATTCAGAAGTTGTAGTAAACCCTTAGTATTTTCTATACTAGAATAAACAACATGCAGTTGTAGCCCACTTCCTGCCTACAATGTAAGTAATGATCAAACACTAGAAACAAGTTTTACAGTTCTCTAAACATACTTCAAGTACTACTTCATTCAAAGTATGAATTTAGAGCTCTCAACCATTGACTTTTTCTGTTCTCCAGAATCAGTCGTCTGTTTAATGGAACAGAGCCGATTGTACTGGACAGTTTGAAGCAGCACTACTTCATCGACAGGGATGGAGACATATTCAGATACATTCTCAGCTTCCTCAGGACCTGCAAACTACTGCTCCCAGAGGACTTCAAGGTACAGTACACACTACAGGACAGCTCTCTTCCAGCTCAAATACATGACATTATGTACTGTATGTCTAACAAAGGTGGTTTGGTTGAACTATGCTCGTGTAATAAGGTAACTTGCAATAGCCATGAAGACTTGTTATTTCTTTGAGCTAATGACTAGGCTGTTGTTCAGCGGGCTAACACAGTCTGAACCAGAGGCACCTCATTTCCACATATACAAACAATTACAATCATAGTATCTCTCACAGAGATTTCAGGATGGTCAGGCAAATGCAAACATGACTATAAAGTCATACAATTATCCTGCTGTGCCCAGAAACACATCTTTATCTTCATTCTATCACTGTGTACCTACCTCTATATGCTCTCAGTGTGTGTAAACTCTGTAGCTTTCTGACACTTTAATCAGGTCTCCATTTCGCCCTGGGCTCCTACAGGGGTCGATTCTGCATGGCTGGAAGCAGGGACACTGTGTATTTTTCTAAATTGATGTGTGTGTGTGTGCGTGTGTGTGCGCGCAAGAGTGCTTACATATGTGTGTGTGGTTGTGTATCTGGCATCTCACTCATCTCTCTCTCTCTCTGTAGTTAGTGTAGCTGTGTTATTCTGTGCTTTGCCCAGGATGACTAAAGTGCCCTGCAGATAGAGCCTTCTTTTATAAAACACATCTATCCCTCGCTTCAAGCCTACGAACGGAGGGGAGCTAAGGAGGCAGGCTTTGATACAGAGAGGAGCCTGAGGGGGTAGCAGCTCTGTGTATGGCTGATGTCAGAAGCAGTTTGGAGCAAATGTAGAGGGAAAAATAAGCAGCTCTCTCTTTATCTCTCACGCAGTAGTTATGAACAGAAGTGTCTGCTGTGTCTGCTGTGGCTGTGTGTGTGTGTGTGTGTGTGTGTGTGTGTGTGTGTGTGTGTGTGTGTGTGTGTGTGTGTGTGTGTGTGTGTGTGTGTGTGTGTGTGTGTGTGTGTGTGTGTGTGTGTGTGTGTGTGTCAAATCAAATGTGATGAGTCAAAAGAGATTAGTGCAAAAAGGGTCAATGCAGATAGTCCAGGTAGCTATTGGTTAACAATTTAACTAACTATTTAGCAGTCTTATGGCTGGGGGGGTAGAAGCTGTTCAGGGTCCTGTTGGTTCCAGACTTGGTGCATCGGTACCACTTGCCGTGCATGTGTGCTGCAATAGTATTGAGCATGCAAGGGGAAAAGACAAGGGGGGTGAGATGTACAGATATGTTTTCTGTGTGGAGATAAACATTTGGTATAAATGAATCCATCACAAGACATTCAACAGAAGGAAATATGTGTGTACTTTAAATCAAATCAAATTTGATTTGTCACACACACATGGTTAGCAGATGTTAATGCGAGTGTAGCGAAATGCTGGTGCTTCTAGTTCCGACCATGCAGTAATATCTAACAAGTAATCTTACCTAACAATTTCACAAAAACGACCTTATACACACAAGTGTAAAGGAATGAATAAGTGTAAAGGAATGAAAAATATATGAATTAGTGATGGCCGAACGGCATTGGTAAGATGCAGTAGATGGTATAGAGTACAGTATACACATGAGATGAGTAATGTATGGTATGTAAACATTATATAAAGTGGCATTGTTTAAAGTGGCTAGTGATACATTTAATACATACATTTTTCCATATTAAAGTGGCTAGAGTTGAGTCAGTATGTTGGCAGCAGCCACTCAATGTTAGTGGTGGCTGTTTAACAGTTTGATGGCCTTGAGATAGAAGCTGTTTTTCAGTCACTCGGTCCCTGCTTTGATGCACCTGTACTGACCTCGCCTTCTGGATGACAGTGGGGTGAACAGGCAGTGGTTCGGGTGGTTGTTGTCCTTGATGATCTTTTTGGCCTTCCTGTGACATCGGGTGGTGTAGGTGTCCTTTAGGGCAGGTAGTTTGCCCCGGTGATGCGTTGTGCAGACCTCACTACCCTCTGGAGAGCCTTACGGTTGTGGGTGGAGTTTGGGAGTATTTTTGGTGACAAGCCGAATTTCTAAAGCCTCCTGAGGTTGAAGAGGCGTTGCTGCGCCGCCTTCACCATGCTGTCTGTGTGGGTGAACCATTTCAGTTTGTCTGTGATGTGTACGCTGAGGAACTTAAAACTTTCCACCCGCTCCACCACTGTCCCGTCGATGTGGATAGGGGGCTGCTCCCTCTGCTGTTTCCTGAAGTCCACGATCATCTCCTTTGTTTTGTTGACATTGAGTGTGAGGTTATTTTCCTGACACCACACTCCGATGGCCCTCATCTCCTCCCTGTAGGCCGTCTTGTCGTTGTTGGTAATCAAGCCTACCACTGTAGTGTCGTCTGCCAACTTGATGATTGAGTTGGAGGCGTGCATGGCCACGCAGTCGTGGGTGAACAGGGAGTACAGGAGAGGGCTGAGAACGCACCCTTGTGGGGCCCCAGTGTTGAGGATCAGCGGGTTGGGGATGTTGTTACCTACCCTCACCACCTGGGGGCGGCCCGTCAGGAAGTCCAGGGTTCAGTTGCACAGGGCGGGTCTAGACCCAGGCTCTTGAGCTTAATGACGAGTTTGGAGGGTACTATGGTGTTAAATGCTGAGCTGTAATCGATGAACAGCATTCTTACATAGGTATTCCTCTTGTCCAGATGGGTTAGGGCAGTGTGCAGTGTGATTGCGATTGCGTCGTCTGTGGACCGATTGGGCAAATTGGAGTGGGTCTAGGGTGTCAGGTAGGGTGGAGGTGATATGGTCCTTGACTAGTCTCTCAAAGCACTTCATGATGATGGAAGTGAGTGCTACGGGGCGGTAGTCATTTAGCTTTCTTGGGAACAGGAACAATGGTGGCTTTCTTGAAGCATGTTGGAACAGCAGACTGGGATAAGGATGGATTGAATATGTCCGTAAACACACCAGCCAGCAGGTCTGCGCCTGCTCTGAGGATGCGGCTGGGGATGCCGTCTGTGTGAGTTGAAATTGTGTTTTGCCGTCTTTAGGTTCTCTTCAAGTAAAGTGTTACTGATATGTTTAATACTTTGAATGCACTATATATTACAATAGTGCACAACACCTCGGGGTATCCTGAAATTCAAACCCTGTGTGTGTATTATCGTTAAATTAGCTTTGATTCCAGGCAGTCTATTAGTTAAATCCTTTGTTGTTATCAAGTTAAACACGTTTATCTATCTGGACTATGACAAAGCAGTTGGCTGACAAATAACCACATCTAGCAGACATCCAGGCTGTGCCCATACCAGTTTGTTTATGAACATTAGTGTGTGTGTTTGTCGGTGCATCTATGCTTTCTTGCGTTTGTGTGCACGTGTGTGTTGTGTGTACAGTATGTATCCTTGCTTCAACAGTATGTGTTTGTTTCTACTATGGCAGGACTTCCCCCAGCTATACGAGGAGGCTCGCTACTACCAGCTGACACCCATGGTCCGCGAGCTGGAGCGCTGGCTGACAGAGCGGGAGGGCCAGAAGAGCCGGCCCTGCGAGTGCCTGGTGGTCCGAGTGACCCCTGACCTGGGTGAGAGAATTGCCCTCAGCGGGGAGAAGGTGCTCATTGAGGAGATCTTCCCCGAGACCGGAGACGTCATGTGTAACTCGGTGAACGCCGGCTGGAACCAGGACCCCACACATGTTATCCGTCCGTTTTCCGTTCAGGTCAATGGCTATGTGGTTCCTTCCAGGTGAACTCGGTTATGATGCTTCCAGGTCACTCAGTGGTGTCTTTCAGGTCAACTGGATGTGGTTCCTTCCAGGTCAATGTATAATGTTTCCATCCAGGTCAGCGCTGTTATGTGGTTCCTTCCAGGTGAACTCGGTTATGATGTGGTTTCTTCCAGGTCAACTCTGATATGTGGTGTCTTTCAGGTCAACTCTGTTATGATGTGGTTCCTTCCAGGTCAACTCTGATATGTGGTGTCTTTCAGGTCAACTCTGTTATGTGGTTCCTTCCAGGTCAACTCTGTTATGTGGTTCCTTCCAGGTCAACTCTGTTATGATGTGGTTCCTTCCAGGTCAACTCTGATATGTGGTGTCTTTCAGGTCAACTCTGTTATGATGTGGTTCCTTCCAGGTCAACTCTGTTATAATGTGGTTCCTTCCAGGTCAACTCTGTTATGTGGTGTCTTTCAGGTCAACTCTGTTATGATGTGGTTCCTTCCAGGTCAACTCTGTTATAATGTGGTTCCTTCCAGGTCAACTCTGATATGTGGTGTCTTTCAGGTCAACTCTGTTATGATGTGGTTCCTTCCAGGTCAACTCTGATATGTGGTGTCTTTCAGGTCAACTCTGTTATGATGTGGTTCCTTCCAGGTCAACTCTGATATGTGGTGTCTTTCAGGTCAACTCTGTTATGATGTGGTTCCTTCCAGGTCAACTCTGTTATAATGTGGTTCCTTCCAGGTCAACTCTGTTATGACGTGGTTACTTCCAGGTCAACTCTGTTATGACGTGGTTACTTCCAGGTCAACTCTGTTATGTGGTTCCTTCCAGGTCAACTCTGTTATGTGGTGTCTTTCAGGTCAACTCTGTTATGATGTGGTTCCTTCCAGGTCAACTCTGTTATGTTACACTGCAGAGCAGATCAGGTCATCCAGTAATGCTGAAGACTCAAACTAATCTCAGTAACATGGCAGATAGACTCACTCCAGTCACTTTGCATAACCAGTTCTAAACTCAAAGCTTATCTTTGAGTGCTGTCGGCTCAACTAAGTTCAGGTGCTGTGTAGTTCTAGGTCAAATCCGTCATACGTATAAGGAAGAGGGTATACCAAACAATAGCATACTCCGCACTATACCTGTGCAGCCTGAGATCCTCTGGCAGGCACTGTTGACCATTCCAAAGTCTAGGTTGAAAATGAAAGGAGACCAGGCATTTGCAATTAGGGCCCCTGAACTTTGGAATGGTCTTCCAGGGGAGATCAGGCTTGTAGATTCAGTGCCTGTTTTTAAATCCCTATTCAAGACACACTTTTATAAAGATACTTGTAATGTATGATTGCAATGATTTTAATTGTCCTTCCTCCTGTATTTGTTTCCTGGTTTGTACTTTTATTTTATGAAGTGAACCCTCTTGTTACCTGTATTGAAAGTGCTATACAAATAGTTTGGATTAACTAATGTCAAATGTCTAAAGCTCCTGTCTGTCTTTCTCTCTCTGTCTGTCTGTCCTGTGCTCCCTGTAGGTTCTGGAGAGGTTGTTCCAGAAGGGCTTCAGCATGAGGGCGTCGTGTGGTGGCGGAGTTGACTCCTCCCAGTTCAGCGAGTACGTCTTGTGTCGCGAGCTCCACAGGGGTCAGTCCATCGGCACCACCACCACTATCCGGATCAAACAGGAGCCTCTGGACTAGGTCAGGAGGAACAGAGGGACCCCTGAGATAAGATGTTCAACAACCCCAGTGCTCATCTCCAGGTCCTATCTACACAAAACACTGAAGGAGGACTCTTTATGCTTGGGAATATCATGTGCCAATGGCAATGTTTATTGGGCAAGCGAGATGTGAGAAGGTTGTGATTCTATTGAGACTCAAATAGTCCATGGAACTCTTTCTGCTGCCGTTTCCAAGGGAAACGGTCAGTCACCTCTGGACTATTGACAACTAGCAGGAACAAGGAAATAGCTCCAGTAATATGGTGCTCAGGTCCAGCTTAGGTTTCACTGGGGACTCCTGTTCAAGCCTAAGGATGGGTCTACTGGTATGCCAGATGACCTCCAGTTCAGAGACATTGTCTGCGTTTATACTGGCAGCCCAATTCCGATATTTGCCCAATTATTGAAAAAGATTAGATCTGATTGGTCAAAAGACCAATAAATGTCAAAAGATCAGAATTGAGCTGCCTGTGTAAACACAGCCAAAAATGGCCATGTCCTGCTCTGCCACAGGAAGAACATGTGTGTTTGCTGCATTTCTTGACAACTTCCTACACTGTTCAATCTGAATAGGTCATATACTGTATGTGTAGGTATTTGTACAATTAAATGTTAAATGGACAATATGGGGTCTTTTTAAAAATATATATCACTTTCATGATAAATATATTAGTGACATTTTGATTTTGTATGTGACAATATAGCGATGAAGTGCACAT
The DNA here is from genome assembly GCF_023373465.1 of Oncorhynchus keta. Taxonomy (NCBI): domain Eukaryota; kingdom Metazoa; phylum Chordata; class Actinopteri; order Salmoniformes; family Salmonidae; genus Oncorhynchus; species Oncorhynchus keta. The sequence goes on along the minus strand of NC_068437.1, from coordinate 45,804,256 downwards.
AATTAAGATTTTTTTATAACTGCAATTTCAATTAATATTTAGGATGTGTTTGCTTACGGTAAGTCAACATTTTCCAGTTGTAAAGTTGTATTGACAAAAAGACAACGGTCTCTGACTGCTGTTCGTTTTGTATAAGACCGTAATCTCTAGTGGACAGACAAATAGCTGGGACATTTTGGTTCTGTGTTGCCGGGATCAATAAAACCACAATAAGCCAAACTCAACCTGGCACACACCATCAAAGAAATTAGGATATTTGTGCTTTTCAATCACTTTCTTTATTATTGTTTTTTTTGCAAAGGTACAAACAATACTAAAATTGCATCACCTGAAATGCGTCAGGTTTGAATGCACAGACAGTAGGAAATATAAATAGTCACAAAAATGTGTCCTTCAACACATAATACAGTAGCTGGGTTCTTAAGACCCAGACTCTAAACTTGAATATACATACACCACAGCTTTATTTCATTTATCAATTAGAACTATGCACTATATAAACAAATGCATGTTACAGTAAAAAATACATTTAAAGCATTAAAAACCTTTAATGGACAGTCATTTCAAAGTCAAACTGAAAAAGGGCTTTTGACCCCCCAAAAAATAAGGAAGCAGTAGTATCCCATTAGCATTATAAAAAAATACTTGACAGATCGCCGCGACAGATTGACATTTTGATGTTGATCATCAGCATTAAAAGTCAATCACTTAATAGATATTGTTAAGTGGTGCTGAAACTTCTGCAAGTGATAGACTTTTTAGTTGATTAAAAAGTTCCGGATGGAATTTCAGGTCTTGACAAAACTATATAGGAATGGTGCTCAATATTATGACCGCATTGTTAATTGTCATCTTCATTAAAATTGTTGATTAGCCTGAGTGAGTGTATAAGAGAGCCAGCTCCCTGTGTTCTGTGATGAGGTTGAATCTGAATAATGATACTTATATCTTTAAATGGATCCTGGTAATTAATCTAGATTCACGTCTACAATAGGAGAGATTAGTTTATGCTATGAACCATTGAATAGAATATTAGAATTGGCTCACAATTTTTTATAACACACAAAAAAACAAAACAAAAAAAATCTTAAGATGTTTCACTCTTCTGCCAATAGTAATAGGAACCCTAAAGTACCATTATACCAGCCAAACCTGGGTCAAATACTTGCAAGTAATTAAGGTGGGCTTGATTTAGCTTGGGGTTTGCATTTATAAATGGTACTATTCCATGGGTTCTGTTGTACCAGGCAATCTAAATCGAGCTCATATTTCATATTTGAAAGTATTGGATCCAGGTCTGGAACTAGTATGTATACACGTTGTGTTTTAATAGCAGGCATCACAGTACTTCCTGGTACATTTATCTGACCACTATCAAAACAATAAGATTCTATACAACATTCATCTTATTGTTTGGTAAATTAAAAAGGTAGACTCAGAGAAATGATCTTGCCACGAGCAGCAGATATTGAGATGAGCAAGATGCAGTCATACAGTATCTGCGCATGTGCATGGATTCGCTTCACGCTGTTCAAAGCATGGTAGCCGAGGGACCAAAACAGTGGAGAAGTTGAGCCTCACACGTCAACGCTCTTAGTTGTTGAGGAAATTGACCCACTGCGGTTCGCTTTCTGCATCTATGTCATATCGCTGAGTCTACCTTTAAAACATGTTACAATATGAGTTGTTTTTCCCCCCCAAACTCAGTACTTGCCCAGAACATAATATGCAAACATTATCTTTCATTTTGAAAAGGTTCCTTCTTCTTCAATATGTTGGGGAAAACATACATAACACAGATCAGTGTTTGTAGGCTTTGACCTGGTGCCTCATTTATCAAAGGTATGTGCGCACAGAAAAATTACTACACCTTGTGTGGGCCAGTTTTCCCGCAAAGGTTGGTATTTATCCATTTTGAATTTGAAGTGCATCTCCACATAAATCTCAGACCATGCGTAGGTACAACTTCTAATGGTCGATCAACTGTATTGCAAGCAAAGATTGTTATTTTGGGGGAAATTGAGGTGTTTGATGCACAGGAATTATAATAATGGCTACCATTTATTCATTGCTCATTCAATAGCCAACCATGCTCAAAAGCAAATAGGCTGGTAACCTATGACAGTATGGGTAGTCTACAGTATTGCTGTGCGATAGGAGTGTGATGTCATAGCCTATTTAATCTCAGAAACACAATGTATTGATAAACAACATATTGAACAACAATTCATGTGGGCTGTAGGCAACATTTACTTTTAAATTGTTCAATAGACAATCAATCTTGCAGAATGCACGACCAGTGTTTGGTACTCGCAATAGGCAGAATGCATTTTTATTTTCAAAAGACTGCAAAAGATTAAAACATTCTGCCCACACCTCTACAAAAATGTAATCAAATTTGCTATTCAGCTTTCTTTTAGAAAAGGACATGGCCCAGTTCCAACATTTCCAAATCATACAGCTATAATGAGGGCATTTTGTTAAAAATATATCATGTAATTTCGTTCTGATTTATCACTGAAAACATGCGTATGTGTTGCATGGGACAATTTGTAGGATTTATCAATCTCCAAGTATGCCAGAAATCCTACAATCTCCAGGTATGCCAGAATTTAGTAAGAAATGTACGCACAGTTGATAAATAAGGCCCCTGGAGAGCACAGATCCTGACCACGGTGACCAAACAATCCTGTTGGTCCAAGTCTAAATATGATGTGATGTAACATCCTTAGTAGCAAATCATTAGGCTTAAATAGCAAGGACCCCAACATAAATATTACTACTGTAGGTTGTTTGAGAGCGTTGCAACAAATTGGGACAGAGACTCAAGGCATCTCGAGGTACATAGGAGTCATGGTTTTAAAAACATGCTGTTGTGTGCCCACCTGCCAGCTTCTAGGCTCTCAGCGTTGTAAAGCACACAGCTAGTGAATGAGACTAGACGTGATGTAAAAACAAGGATGTGGCCAAGTGAAAGAGTAGCCAGTGTACCTGTCCTAAGGGGCAGTATGATCTGGGAGCAACGTTAGGGTGGTGTGGGGTTGCTTAGCTTCAGATGCAAGGGGTGATATATGATAGTGTGGTATGGGAATGAGGGTGTGTGTAGAGATGGGGGGGGCTATTTGATAATGCAGAATGGGAATGAAGACATGTGTAGAGATGGGGGCAAAGGGGAAACTTTACTTATCACAAATGTGTTACGGGCATAGTACAAAGCCCTGTGTTACCCCTACGTTAGGAGAGCCTTATCGAGTAGTAAGGATTTGCATCAGGTCGAGTACAGAATCATTGTGGACGCCCTACTTCAGGAGAGTTGTGTAGAACAGTAAAGATTTTTATTGGGTCGACTAGAGAACCCTTATGGATTTGTAACGGGCCGGCTGAGTACTAAACCCTGTAGGACGTCATACTTCAGGAGAGCTGTGAAGAACCGTAAGGATTTGTAATGGGCTGAGTACTGAACCTTGTGGTACCCCCACTACTTCAGGAGAGCTGTGTAGAACAGTAAGAATGTGTAATTAACTGAGTACTGAACCCTGAGGGACTTCACTACTTCAGGAGAGCTTTATAAAGCAATAAGGACCTGGATGTGGCCCTCTCCTGCTCCAGGCAGAAGATAAAGTCCCTGAGGTTGACTCGCGTGATCCGCTGACGGAGCTGTTGGCGGGAGGAGGCAGCTGTGGAAGAGCCATCCCCTGAACCCGAAGCAACCTGAGGACAAAGGGACGACATTAAAAAAGTTACATCTACTAGTAAGTGATTTAGGGTTGTTTTAATTGACTTAAAATATCTGTGTTGGCAATGTGTATCAAAACAAGTAGGCTCAAGCAATAGTAATGCAGGCACGGAACAAGCAATGCAGTTTTACTAACTAGAGAAATTTAAATTCAGCCCAGGCTTGTGTATGCATCACCACAGTTTCATACAAGGTGTGGACACAGCCTGAGGGAAACGGTCACACCCTTAGCCAACGGCTCCAAATCGCCGAAAAAGCTTTCTCAAGATTCTACACCACCGAAAAACAACACTTCAAAACAGCCAGTATCAAATAGGGTGGCTTGAATTGATGCATTGTTTTGCATACTCCTGAAATGTCCTAAAGCTTGTTTGAATGGGTGAGGAAATTGTACATGTCTTAGTGAACTCAGTGCCTAACCCAATAACCCTGTGGTGGTGTATGCTGAAATAAAGGCTTAGGACTATTTGGAATTAGGTTTGCAAAGGGTCGGAAACTTCCCAGGAAATTTTACATGGGAAGTTAAGGCTGGAAATTTGGGGAATTTTCCTTCAATTCATCAAAAACGTTAGCTTATAACAGTGAATCTTTTTTTGTGGGATACACAAGGCAATTCTAGGTTTTGTGGCATATTTTAGTTAAACTATCCCTGATTTAATGAAATTGCAACCCTTTTTCATAAAATAATAATGGGCAAATACTGTATAATCCAGGTGTGCAAAGCTCTTAGAGACTTATCCAAAAGACACTCAGCTGTAATCGGTGCCAAAGGTGCTTCTACAAAGTATTGACTCAGGGAATACTCATGTAAATTAGATATTTTTTGTAATTACATTTTCAATGCATTTGCAAACATTTCTAAAAACATTTTTATCGTGTGTAAAATCTATTTCATCCACTTACAATTCAGGCTGTAACATAACAAAATGTGGAATAAGTCAAGGGCTATGAATACTCTCTGAAGGCACTGTATGTAATGGTTGTTTTGTGAGCCAATGGTGGTTCCGATTATATAAATTGAGTGTATATTCTACTTCTCTGTGCTGAGAGCCTGAGGGGAGAGCTGACACTAGAGGATAGGAATGAGGCTCCAGGTCCATACAGGAACACAATCAGAGCATTATACAGCTTAACAGCCTGCAGGCGTGGTTACCTCCTGCACACACCCTGTGCCCAAGGGTGTGTACTCCATACTGGCACAATGAACGCCCCCAACGTTACACACTCCCTCCAACGAGACACTACAATCACCCACTCCAATCAACCATGATGGATAGCACGAGATCCCTGCTCTTCTGACTAAAATCGGTCAAAGATCCTCTTGTGATATAACTGTGACTGATTCCCTTTCACACGGGAAGTTGGAGCACATTGAAGTGAATAGGAAATTCAGCAAGTCTTGGAGGGCAGTGGAAGTTGATAAACTATTGATAAAACCAATGCGGTTTGGCTCTTCGCTTTCATCAGGGTTTTTTGAAAAACATGACAAATAATTGTTCATCTTGTTGTCTTCTCGTCGCTGAGCTGCCTTCTTTGTAACTACTCTGCCCTGAGGTTGGAGCCCCATGCAGCCCCAGCAGGCCCCTTAGCTCCCATCTGCAGGCGTGATCAGGGTTGAGATATAGACACATCAGCCTGGCACGAGCCCTTCAGGCCGTTTGGGTATGTATGAGGAACGGCTAATAAAGGAGTCAGGCAACCTTTCTGCATTTCGAACTCATTAGCTACAGTAGAAAAATAAACAGCCCATAAGGGACTACCTTGTTGACTTGCTAACTTATCAACTAACGGACTGACTGACTGTAGTCCAACATACCCATATTACAAACTAGCTAGCAACAAAAGCAGCTCACTGATTTGAAAGACTAGCCAACTTCCTGACTAGCTCACCGACTGGCTAACCTATCAACTGGTTGACTGACTAGCTTGCTAGACGTTCATTTGGCTTGGTAATTCCCCATTCTTTTCACGCTGAGGCATCTGTCAAAGTTCATGATTACACCCTCCCCTTCCCTACAATGTTCCCTCCCTCTCCTAATCGTGGCTCTCGCCCCGCACAGAGTCCCCTTTGTCTGGGATCGCTGTGGGGATACCTCTGGGCTGGATGTGGGTGGGGGTGGAAGGTGGCGTGACTGAGGCACCCATACTGCAGCCGCCCCGGGCTGTGTTCCCCCTCAGGCTTATTTCTGCAGAGCTGAAATCTATGGCTCCCCTGAGGGGGTGAGAGGAGGGGGGGCTTGGAGGGGGTAGAGCAGTGCAGACACCCACAACAAGCCTAGAGGCCCACACTGACCCCCTTCACTCAACTCTGGTCACATTCACACTGCTGGATAGAAGGGGGGTGTATTGATGACAGAGTAGAGTGAACGAAGCTATCCCTACTTAAAGATGTTTTCTTAACATGTGATAGAAAGTCAGGTGGTGAAAGTCATTGGGGAATGAGGATATCTGTCAACTTTGAATATCCTATTTGTGTGTTCCTTTTCTTACTGCCACATTTTAGCACCCTTACCTCTGTGCCCGATGTGGAGCCCCCTGGCGAGTCCATCTTGCGTTTCTTGCGGGGCCCGATGGCAGCCAGGGCAGTGAGGTTGGCTTCACGCTGCCGGATCTGGGCCTGCTCCGCCTGCTGCATCTGAAAGGGGAAAGGGAGAGAGAGCCACAGACATGTTTACTCTCCTGGCTGATTTATACCCTGAACAGGATCTATCATTGGCAGCATAAAAGCTGGAATGGAGAAAGTTACAGCGCCAAGAAGGTGCCGTATAATGAGCCATGAAAAGACTGACAGTTCAATAATCTAATAGGCCTACATACAGAGCTGCATTTATCAGACTATTATTATCTGTTCAATAGGGGGGGACAAGAGGAGGAGGAAAGAAGTGTTGAGGAGACTAACCAATAGGAGACTAACCAATAGGAGACTAACCAATAGGAGACATAATTCAAGGCAACGATGATGTCCTCATTAAGACACTGTAATGCTAATTGAAAGAGGTGCTGCACATGGTACGCACACACACACACACCCTGGTGACGAAGTACAGTGAGGCACAGGCTAGCGTGTGTGTGAAAGGAGCACTGTATCTTCAGGCATTATGAGGTCACAAGGCAGAGAGTGGGGCTCTGTCGGTCTCGCCAAGGTTGCTTCAGGTCAGGTCCTTGCCTGCCTGTCTGCCTGCTTGATGAAGTGGTAAAGGCACTTCATCACACTTTCTGAAACTAGTCTATCACACAGGCCAGAGGCCTGGAGGGCCCACGGACTGATGGTTCTTTCTACCTGTTAGTAGTAATGGTTTATTAATGTCACAGATTTTTTTTTTGTTCACCTTTATTTAACCAGGTAGGCTAGTTGAGAACAAGTTCTCATTTACAACTGTGACCTGGCCAAGATAAAGCAAAGCAGTGCGACACAAACAACAACACAGAGTTTACACATGGAATAAACAAGCATACAGTCAATACGATTGATTGGACAGAGAGTCCATTCACCTGATGTCCAAAGTCTGAATTAGTCCCCAATTAGAAAGAGATAATAAAAACCAGAGGCGTTTTGGTTTTTGGCCCACTAGGCGTTAAACCAGGGGTGGCCAACCCTCCTCCTGGGGAGCGACTGGGCTTGTACATCTTTGTTCCAAGCCCAGCACAAACACAAATGATTCAGCAAAACAAAATATTGATTAGGCAACTTTTACAATGCACTTTTACAATGCACTATAATTTAATTTATTTTACTAGGAAAATCAGTTAAGAACCAATTCTTATTTTCAATGACGGCCTAGGAACAGTGGGTTAACTGCCTGTTCAGGGGCAGAATGGCAGATTTTGTACATTGTCAGCTCGGGGATTTGAACTTGCAACCTTTCGGTTACTAGTCCAATGCTCTAACCACTAGGCTACCCTGTTCAGAATGATTGAACATGTCCTGACCTGGGCTCCCCTGTCCAGATCTTTATGGATAATGCTCTCTGACCTCAGTACCCACTCTGGCTGGTAGTGGCGAGGCACTGTCCAGACAGACAGTGTAGCCCAAGGCAGAGCTATAATACGGGGAGAGCTAGCTTCAAATAGTGGCATGGTTGGGAAGGTAGCAGGACTATATGGACTATATGGAGAATGTGTGTCTTTTGGTGGGAAGTTCTTGCATACCAGTCTGTAGCTGATAATGGACTGCATCGGTTTTTTATATTGTACATGGACATTAATAACATGTCAATAGCTTTAAAAAGAATTGAAGCAATTACCTCCTTAGCTTTCGCCTTCAACCGAGCTTGTTCTGGGTCCTCCTGTCTAGCGCGACTCTATAGAGTAGAGAGAGAGACCGGTTAGAGAGACAAAAAAGGTGCATACTCGGTTACGAGAGAGAGATATCGGGGCAATAGCTTAAGACAATGCTATAGTCTGAAACCAGTGCTTATTATAGTATTTACAGTGTATTTTGGAAAGTATTCATAGCCCTGGACTTTTTCCACATTTTATTTGTTACAGTTATGTTTTTCTGAAATTGATAAAATTATTTTTTCCCAAAAAAAATCTACACACACAACCCCATAATGACAAAGCAATTTTTTAAATTTTATTTATTTTAAAAAAATGTATTAAAAATGAAACATTGAAATTGACATAAGTATTCAGACCCTTTATTCAGAACTTTGTTGAAGCACCTTTTGGCAGTGATTACAGCCTTGAGTCTTCTTGGGTATGACGCTACAAGCTTTGCACACCTGTATTTGGGGAGTTTCTCCCATTCTTCTCTGCAGATTCTCTCAAGCTCTGTCAGGTTGGATGGGGAGTGTCGCTGCACAGCTATTTTCAGGTCTCTCAAGAGAAGTTCGATTGTGTTCAAGTTCGGGCTCTGGCCTGGCCACTCAAGGACATTCAGAGACATGTCTCAAAGCCACTCCTGCGTTGTCTTAGCTGTGTGCTTAGGGTCATTGTCTTGTTGGCAGGCGAACCTTCGTTTCAGTCTGAAGTCCTCAGTGCTCTGGAGCAAGTTTTTATCAAGGATCTCTGTATTTTGCTCTGCTCATCTTTTCCTTGATCCTGACTAGTCTCCCATTCCCTGCCACTGAAATACATCCCCACGGCATGATGCTGCCACCACTATGCTTCGCCGTAGGGATGGTGCCAGGTTTCCTCCAGACTTGACGCTTGGCATTCAGGCCAAAGAGTTTAATCTTGGTTTCGTCAGACCAGAGAATCTTGTTTCTCATGGTCTGAGAGTCTTTAGGTGCCTTTTACTGCAGGCTGTCATGTGCCTTTTGCTGAGGAGGGGCTTCCGTCTGGCCACTCTACCATAAAGGTCTGATTGGTGGAGTGCTGCAGAGATGGTTGTCCTTCTGAAAGGTTCTCCCATCTCCAGAGGAACTCTGGAGCTCTGTCAGAGTGACCATCTGGTTCTTGGTCACCTCCCTGATCCTATCCCTTCTCCTCCGATTGATCAGTTTGGCCGGGCAGCCAGCTCTAGGAAGAGTCTTGGTGGTTCCAAACTTCTTCCATTTAAGAATGATGGAGGCCACGGTTCTTGGAGACCTTCAATACTGCAGAAATGTTTTGTGCCTCGACACAATCCTGTCTCGGAGCACTACGGACAATTGCTTCTACCCGATGGCCTGGTTTTTCCATATATAGACAGGTGTGTTCTCTTCCAAATCATATCCAATCAATTTAATTTACCGCAGGTGGACTCCAATCAAGTTGTAGAAACATCTTAAGGATGATCAATGGAAACAGGATGCACCGGAGCTCAAATAATATGTAAATAACGTATTTAGGTACCGGTATTTACATTCACAAAACTGTCTAAAAACCTGTTTTCACTTTGTCATTATGGGGTGTTGTGTGTAAATTCATGAGGATTAAATATATATATATTTTTTATAGATTTTAGAAAATGGCTGTAACGTAACAAAATTTGAAAAAAAGTGAAGAGGTCTGAATACCTTCCGAATATAATGTGTTTAAAAGGCATAGTACATCCAAATGACAAAATGGTTTCCTTACACTGTAAGCAGTCTATGGATAAGGCATGAGACAAATTCATGCGTTGGTTTAGTTTCCAGGGCACCGTTTCCACATGCTAACGTTTTAGCATGTGTCACAAATCCCATTCAAGTCATGGGACCAATATAATTTCTTGCGCATCATGTCCAGAATCATATATAAGTGACTTTGTTGAGCTTCAAAATGGATTTTAGATACTTCGGGATGATTTGGACATGCTTGAAAATTGCTCATAATATTGGTCCCGTGACTTGAATGGGATTTGTGCCACAAATGCTAAAATGTTATCATGTGGAAACAGTTCCAGGGAAAAATAAAGTTTCCCTGTGGAAACTAAACCAAAGCATTGATTGCTGTCATACCGTGTGCATAGACTGATTACAGTGTAAGGAAACCAATATGTAATATTGTAATTTGGGTGAACTATCCCTTTAACCACAAGATACATCCAGCCTGAATGAACAACAACTCATAATAGTAACTATAATATAACCATAAAGATCCTATTCAATTACTAAATGTCATAAACCCTCAAAGTTCCAGAATCATAATATCAGCCATTTGTCAGGGAGACATCCAAACCAGCCTAATTGGAATGATCAGCAGCAGAGGTGTAGATAATGCATGTCCTGTTTTTACTTATGGAGGAAAATAAGTCAGGCATGTGATATATCAGAAAGTGTAATAGAATTATTTACAACATAAAACATTGTCAAAATATACAGTTCATGCAGGTTTTATACCAATTTTCTATATAAATATCCTCTAAAATATATGCAAACAGTCCATCAATGTCTACATTTTTTTGTTTTCTTGGGAAGCTGCGATTGTTATTATCAGTACTTGTTGCATTTACAACTTGTTTAAGTCTTATCATTAACTGATTTCAGCCAGTGTATGGCTGTGGCTGTCATATGGAACGTTGGCATATTGGCAGTTAAAGTGAAAAATTATTGGAATCATTCCACTAAAACTGTCTGGCTACACTCTTATAAAAAAGGGTTATTCGGCTGTTCCCATAGCAGAATCCTTTGTGGTTCCAGTCAGCATCCTTTTGTGTTCCATGTAGAATCCTATGTAGAAAGGGTTCTACCTGGAACCCAAAAGGGTTCTTCAAAATGTTATCCTATGGGGACAGCCTTTAAGGTTCTAGATAGCAATATTTTTCTTAAGAGTAATTAGCTAACAAACATACTGTGCAGATAATCTTCAGATTTGAGTGTGAGTACACCCCAGTGAAGGTGGGCTCTATTCAAACTCCACGAATTACCTCTGTTTTCAGGTGTCACATCCTTCCCAAGATCAAGTGTACACACACAATTGTGTTGCTCAACTCAAAATAGTGCAGCTATTAACGGGCACTTCGAGTTCAACTTGTGATTTGGGGTAATGCAGTAAAGTGGTAATGACCTAGAGCCAGTGAGCATGTAGTCAGGTGGTGGTCTGTCTCTACTGAACGCTACTCTGTTCTGTAGGTACCTTGGCAGCCTTAAGTAGGACCTCTCTCTCCTGTTCGTCCTTCCTCTGTTTCTCCATCCTTTCCAGCTGCTCAAAAAAGCGGAGCTGGGCCCTGACGTCTGTCGATGGCTCATACCATTCCTCATCCTGCAGAGAGAAGGAAGGGACAGGAGAGAGGGGAGAGTGAAAGCGAGAGGGGAGAGAAAGCGAGAGGGGAGAGAGTGAGAGTGAAAGAGAGGGGAGAGAGGGAGAGTGAAAGAGAGGGGAGAGTGAAAGAGAGGGGAGAGAAGGAGAGTGAAAGAGTGGGGAGAGAGGGAGAGTGAAAGAGTGGGGAGAGAGGGAGAGTGAAAGAGAGGGGAGAGAGGGAGAGTGAAAGAGAGGGGAGAGAGGGAGAGTGAAAGAGAGGGAGAGTGAAAGAGAGGGGAGAGGGGAGGGTGAGAGAGAGGGAGGGAAAGAGAGGGAGAGAGAGGGGAGAGAGGGAGAGTGAAAGAGAGGGGAGAGAGGGAGAGTGAAAGAGAGGGGAGAGAGGGAGAGTGAAAGAGAGGGAGAGTGAAAGAGAGGGGAGAGAGGGAGAGTGAAAGAGAGGGGAGAGAGGGAGAGTGAAAGAGAGGGGAGAGAGGGAGAGTGAAAGAGAGGGGAGAGAGGGAGAGTGAAAGAGGGGAGAGAGGGAGAGTGAAAGAGGGGAGAGAGGGAGAGTGAAAGAGGGGAGAGAGGGAGAGTGAAAGAGGGGAGAGAGGGAGAGTGAAAGAGAGGGAGAGTGAAAGAGGGGAGAGGGAGAGAGAGGGAGAGTGAAAGAGGGGAGAGAGGGAGAGTGAAAGAGGGGAGAGAGGGAGAGTGAAAGAGAGGGAGAGTGAAAGAGGGGAGAGGGAGAGTGGGGGAGAGAGGGAGAGTGAAAGAGAGGGAGAGTGAAAGAGGGGAGAGGGAGAGTGAAAGAGGGGAGAGGGAGAGTGAAAGAGGGGAGAGGGAAAGAGAGGGGAGAGGGAGAGTGAAAGACAGAAGGGACAGGAACGATGGTGTTTATGTAGTTTGTGTACTGCTCATGTTGTTGTTCATACGTTATGTGTGTTATTCATATTCACGGTTTATGTACTTCTGTTCATGACAACCCCTACTCTCCCTGCGCTTACCTTGCCCCCGTCGGTGCGGTGCTGGGCGATAGTGGACACTTTCTCCAGCATGGATCTCAGCCTGGCCTGGGTAGCATGGGAGATGTAGTTCACCGTCTCAGCTGGGACCTCGGTCACCCCAAATCTCTTGGCTGAGAGAAAAGACATCAGCTGGGGTTAAAGGCACACTATATTGGGACAGCCAATCAGTGCCATTATCTGGGGTGGGATGGCAAGGTGTGGCCAGTCATTTATTGATGATCGACAGACATCAGGGCCGAGCTCCACTACTTTCAGCAGCTTGTGTCTTACACCAGTCATTTCCTTTCAAATCCATGAAGGTAAGTGAACAAGTGCCTCTCATCTGGTATGACCTACCAGCCTCCATGATGCGTCTGTGCAGCAGGCCTGGCGGGAGGAAGGCCTCGTCCTTACAGGAGCGGATCTTGGTGCCCACCAGCTCAGAGTTGGTGGCCATGATGCGGGCGTTTTCCTCGTTCAGGTTTACCCCCGCCATGGACGCCACGTCATTGATGTCATCGTCATCTCTAAAGACATACAGTACACACAGATCAGGGTGTGATCATAGAATTGGCCAGATAACATTGATAATATCTTGGTTCATTACACCATGTAGATTTCAAGTCAATTTCTCAGAGGATATGAAGTTATTTACACCGATCAGGGACGGGAGTTTATTTAGCTTTATTATGTTTCTACTCTACCGTTGGGTCAAAATCTGTGAAATACTGCCATCCTGTGGTTGATCGGTTTACATACACCATGATGGAAAAGTTTTAAAGTATCTTCGGGGGATTTCACGCCCCAAATGAGTTTGGAGTGGTTTTGTCTAACTGTGGTGTGTTAACCCCCTTAGTTTGGTTAGTTGGGAGCATTCAACAACACACAGTGGTTCTCTAAAAAAGGATGGTCTCAGTCCGATTCAATTCATACTGTGGTGCGGTACGCTGCAGTTGAGAACAGTCTGGGCCAAACACAGGAAAATAACCAGTCATGCACTATTATTGTTGTGTGACTGAGAACATTTGGTAAATACATGCAGCATCATAACTTGATATCTCTGAAACATTCTGTGAGTAGCAGCGCATTTATAATCGCATCCGATTCAGATTAGAGACAGGGTCTATACCGGGCATATAGTCTATTCCCGTTGCAGTTAGAGCAGCTATTGCGCTGTTTCCTCACGCATGTTGTTGGAAGTCCAAAGCGAAAGAATTATGAACATTGGGACACACAAGTGATGCTTCATGAAAATCATAAATAGATTTTTGTTTGTTTGACATTTGGCGATGTAAAACCAACCTGACCAAATGAAAAAATACAATGCAACAAATAATTGAACTCTGATTTGAACTATAACTCAAAACTGTGTGTGTAAACATCGTTAGCCCAACAATGCCAAGATCCTTGAATAGGTTTAGCCTATAGTTTCTCTGCCAACCAGGATATTACATTGACATGTTAGTCATTTAGCAGACGCTCCTATCCAGAACAAGTTACAGGAGCACATATGGTTAAGTGCCTTGCTCAAGGGCACATCGACAGATTGTTAATCTAGTCTGCTTAGGGATTTGAACCAGGGACCTTTCGGTTACTGGCTCTTAATTGCTAGGCTACCTGCCACCCTATTACGTACCTGAACGTCCCACCTCCAGGCTCATTCAGCTTCTTCTGATTGGCAGAGGCCTGGGCACCAATGCCCACAGGACTTCTGCCCGGGATAATAGAGGGTCCTCTTGTAACTACGCCTGACAAATTAACAAGACATATCATTACAAGCTGTTCAATAGCATGGTGAGTAAATAGGCCTCTGTGCAGTGCTCTTAACCAGGGGTTAACTCCGGTCCTGGGGCATCCCCTGCTGGTACATTTTGTTAGAGCCCAACCCTATCACACCTGAGACACCTAGTAACAATGCAGGCCTTGAGAAGTTGAATCATGTGGGAAAAACGAGTTCCCACTGGGGAAAAACTCCTGCCATTCACCAATAACAAAAACATAAATGGAGAGCACTGGGATGTCAAATTGAGCTTGTATGGACAGGATATGTCTGCATAATGGAAGAGAGAGGGTGCTATATGCAGTACTAGTACCTTGCGGTCGTATAGTCTGAGTGATGACCATGGGCATGCGGGTCTGGACCCCCTGGACCCCTGGTCTTCTCACACCCTGGAAGAGAGAAGGGGAAGAGAGGAGCTATAAGAACATGAAGACAGAAAATGGAACTCACAGTAGTTGAGCGAAGTGGCACATAACAGACAGAATACAACACAATGAATATAAAAGACAACATAGAATGGCTTCAAGTGTGTGTGTGTGTTTCTATGCCTATTATAGAGACATAACCTAGTACGGCCTTAAATCAATGATACTAGGCCCATCATAGAGAGAACCATTAGAAGCTGCAGAGCTTCTCTCCAGTGTCTAAGTCCCAGAGGGTCATACCAGGGCAGTGGTAGGTGACCTGACGATGCCTGTGGCGGGGCTGATGGTGGTGGGGAGCCGGGGCCTGATGGTGGAGGTGGAGGGCACGGCCAGGGCAGAAGCGGAGGTGGAGGCCAGAAGAGACTGCTGGTTGTTGAGAAGGGACAGCCGCAGGGCAGGGAGGCTTTTCTGTACAGAGGGAAACACATCCGGGTTACATGGATAATGTCGTCAACAATTGACTGTCTATATTTTGTATAATTCTGCAACAGGTCTGCTATGAAATTTAGTGTAACACTTTACATTAAGTTTCTCTTATACCTGTGCAGTAACACTAATTATACTAGTAACCTTGTCGTAATAACTTGTTCCATAGTATTTAGTAATTGCATTTCAATTGCATAGCAATAAGCTAAAAAAAAGGGCAGGAATGCTGGGGGCTGAGGGTTACAAACAAACCTTGAGGAAGGGGATGAGGTACGGCTGTGGAGAGGATTTCAGCTCAGCCTGCAGACTCGCGGTGAATTCCTCAGGCTCGATTTTAGCATCCTAATCAAAGACAGGAGACCGTTAAAAAATCATTTTATAATGAAATGTCATGGACCTTTTCACTTTGCTGACAATAGAACTACAAAAGAAAACACAAAAACACTTTTTAATAACTTTAATTTATAAACATCCATAAGTCATTCATAAGGCATGTGTTAATGATACAAGGACTAGGTCATCTAGTCATTAGAATTTCCAACTATAGTTGTCCTCTATAGGAGTCTTGACTCACCAGTAGATCCTGCACCAGGGTCTTGACGTTCTTAGATGTGTCAGGGGAGGGGGAGTTGTGGGACGCCAGTTTGATCAGGGTGGACAGGAAGTTCTTGCACTTCTTCACATTCTCCTGCATTTCCTGTAAGAGAGGAAAATGGGTCATTTGGTATGATTACTTTCCATTCAAATGTACTTCTCATGTCACCACCACCTCTGGTATTATAACATTTTATTAAATCAAACTTTATTTTTAAGAAGATTTAAAATCACAACACACTTCACAGTAAACAAAAAAGGTGGTAAACCCTGCGATGTTCAGGTCTAGCAAAGTGTCAGAAGCAAAGTACCCCTGTTGACAAAAAAAAGTAACACAATTGACAAACCTGGGAGACTGTTGCAATAGGGCTTCCAGAGGCACTGGCTGCTGCAGTGTTCAGGGTGATAGTGGGCCGTACAGCACCAGGCTTGACCAAGGCCTGGCCCCCTGTGATCACAGACTGGGCCTTCTGAGGGGTGGTCATTTTCACTGACACAGACGCACCCGCAGGTGCCACGGTTATGGCCTTCTGGAGAGAATGACAACAGGCATAAATGACTACAACTTTATACAGTAGTGGAAACAACACAACTGTTAAGACAACACAGCTCAGTTGAGAGACTAAACAACCACTATTACAACATGACATAAATGAAACAACTAAAATAACAACCAAATAAAAACAGGGCTGAAAAATGTCAAATATATTTCAAACAAATAAATTAACAATTAGGTGTGTGTTCTCTAATTTAATTAGGTGTGTGTTCTCTAATTTAATTAGGTGTGTGTTCTCTAATTTAATTAGGTGTGTGTTCTCTAATTTAATTAGGTGTGTTCTCTAATTTAATTAGGTGTGTTCTCTAATTTAATTAGATGTGTGTTCTCTAATTTAATTAGGTGTGTGTTCTCTAATTTAATTAGGTGTGTGTTCTCTGACAGAAGGCGTTGATTGGAGACATGAAGTGCACACCTGTATAGCAGGGCTAGAGGGAGAGGGGGACTGGGCCATTCTTGCCTGGAAAGGGGACGCCAGACGGACAGCCTGGGGCGTACCAGGGGCCTGCAGAGAACAGGGGGAGCATAGGGTCAGAGGGACATTGGATGAAAAAAAACAGTCATTACAGATTAGTACCGGGATACATTGTCAACTTGTTGTGACTTCCTAAAAGTGAAATCACACTGGCGCAACACTAGAGGGGAATAGGGTGAAGAGGAAGAAACAGTGGGACACCCCTACAACATCTGGGTAGACCTTCAGTTGAGACAGGGGGCAGCCTCTCACAAATGGGACTCTACAGCCGCAGCAGACGCTGCACCAAGATCCGACTACTAACCACAGGCACAATAATCTATGGTCTCATGACAAGCTCTTCTACAATCATGTACAACATAATCTCCCAGAATATTCCTGACCTGAGCAGCATCGATCTTATGCCAAACCCACAAACAAACAGCATGACTGTACTTGGTCCAATCAAGAGGATTGTGGATGTGGACACTACATGGCAGACACACACCATTCAGATAGACAAAGACGTTTAATATGATATAATCCATTCCAGCCCACTCCATACAACCTTAGCCTGATTCCCCCATACAGTACCTGGTTGGGAGTGCTAACTCTGATGTTGGCCCCAGCGGTGGGGATTCCAGGCTGGGGGGAGATGTTGGAGACAGCAGCCTGGCCTTGTTGGGTCTTAGCCTGGGCCTGGGCTAGAACCTGCTGAGTCACCATCACTAGCTGTCCCGTGTCCGTACGCACCAGCACCATACCTGAGGGAGAAACACAGTCAGGTCACACATCTTTCTCAATATGACATTTTAAATGGTCTACTTTTTTGTTGCTCTTTTGCGGGGGTTTTGGCCTAAGCAAAAGTGAATAGCACGCTATGCTATAGGCTACATACTATATGAATATGATAAATTGAATGACTAATGGGTCAAAACATTCCAGAGTGTCAGATCCTAGTTTCTAAAGGTTCTACAACATCAGTAGGGTTCCTTACCGGGTGGTATGGTAAATCCAGGGGGTAACTGAATGGTGGTCTTTTGTGGTGGTCTGACGGCCAGCTGTGGTGCAGCAGTCCTCGTGGTACTTGCTAACAGCCCAGGTCTCTGCTGCTGTATGGGGGTAGCCATCACAGGAGCACCGGGGGGCCTCACGATGGTCACTGTGGGCTGACCAACTCCATTAACAGTTGGTTTCACCCCAGCTGTGAGAGTGGGACTCGCCACACTCTGTGGCTGGCTTATTGGTGAGTTAACAACAACAGGAGGGGGAGACCCTCCGAGAATTATTGATTGGCCAGCAGAGACTGGCTGGTTGGGTGCCACCATTTTAGTGTGCATGAGAGTGTTGCTGTGGTTCATGACCTGAGAGGTGGTGGCCCCTAGGGAACCTGCACCCTGTGTGACCACTGCAGAAACCTTGGGGTCTATTACTCCATTCTGTGAGGCAATGGCCATGGGGCTGGGCTGTCTTTGCAATGCAATAGTGGGAGTAGTAGCCACTGCAGACTGTTGGGGTCCAGTAAAGTTTGGCAGAGAAGGAGGTTGTGAAGTCATGGACACAATGATATTGGAATTGCCCGCACTGACAGTACTTACAACAGTGCTGCTGCCTGACCCGACTTGGGAAGCTGCTGGCGAGTTGACCAACTTCAGAGCTCCAGTGTTACCGTTAAAACTCTGTAAACCAGGTGAAGCAGTCCTGATAGTTGTTGTTGTTGTTGTGATGTTTGGATTGGGAACAGTCGCCGCTGATGTGCCAGCAGGACCCAAAATAGTCCCTCTGTTGAAGCTAGTCGACTGAGCAGGCAAAGTTACCGATCCTGGTGGTGCGGTGGAAATGGTTTGAGATGCGGCTCCATATGTTTGTAGATTAGTACTAGCGTTTAAAACACCCCCAGTAGTGATGGAAGAAGTGGAAGCGCTGATAATCTTATTGGACATCCCCTGATTCGCGATGGGTTCCGCGTTTAACGCCGCTTTTGGGTGTCCTTGTTGTGGCGGCTCCAGAGACCCCGCTTGATCACGCAGTTTCCCTGAGAACTGGCTAACAGCGCCCGTAGATCCTTCTCGCTTGATATTAGAATATGTGGCGGGCGAAGTCTTTTGGCTGACAAGTTGCGATTCCAAAGAGCCCACTAAGTCGCTTACAGCTTTTTCGTCTACCTCATTGAAGAGCATGTCCTCCAGTGGGTCGGAGGCTCCCGCCATCTTTGATGATAGACCGTTGTGCAAATCGTAATTTAGAATGTACGCATGCGCGTGGGTTTCATATGTAGAAATAGAATTTCAAGAAAGGACCACCATACTACGTTTATGACGATTTGAGCTGCATATTGCACCTCAACGTTTTTCATTCCACATGACACCGTACAGTAGTGCTTCCAAACATGTATCATATAGATATAGAAGGAATTAAATAGGCATACTAATCTGCAAATCAAAGCTTTATAATTATTGTTTATATTTAGCAGACATGTTCAAGACTTTGGTGAAAAAGCGCGAGATTTTGATTTCCCGTTAGCCCCCGTGTTTAGAAAGACGGTGGAAAATGAGGTAGCCATATTGTAGTGGAGGACCGAAAATATAGCAAGTCAGAGAAGCACAAAACAGAGCTAGCCAAAGTTAAATTATTCAAAGAAACGTTCCGTTAGGAGGGAGATCGTTGGCAATTTAGCCATCTAAGACCGGGAAGACACCATGAGTGGAGGAACCCCTTATATCGGGAGCAAAATCAGCCTAATCTCGAAGGCCGAAATTCGTTACGAAGGGATCCTCTACACTATTGATACTGAGAATTCGACTGTCGCACTTGCAAAAGGTAAATAACTCGTGCAAATAATAATGTATCAGCACTGTTGTGCACCAACTAAATACATACAGAGATGCCTCTAAACAAACACCTTGTGGATTGTTATTGTTTCCATGCTGTTATGAAAAAGTTGTGTAGTTAGCTAACAAGCTAGCTAATTGACTATCATGCTAGTTAGCTAGCTAAAGTGATGCTTTAAAGGATTTGTATCATTTCTGTCGGCAGCAGTAGCTTTGAATGTAGCGCTCACGAGCCAAAACAGGTCCCCGAAAATTGTGCACCACGTCATCCATTTAAAAAAAAATGTTTTAATTGAACCTTTATTTAACTAGGCAAGTCAGTGAAGAACAAAATTGTATTTACAATGACGGGTTGGGCCAATTGTGCGCCGCCCTATGGGACTCTCAATCAAGGCCTGTTGTGGTACAACCTGGAATCGAACCAGGGTCTGTAGGGACTCCTTTATCACTAAAATGCAGTGCCTAGACCGCTGCGCCACTCTGGGAGCCCCTAATATCATTCCATAGTAGTTAAACAAATTCCAATTCTTACAAAATGTTAAGAATTTGTAAAAGCTTAAAGGGATGCTCCAGCGCTTTTGTATAATTTAGGAGTGGTCTATCTGTGGACCGCACCCACTACGCATTACCACAAACATTAAGCTAGCAACTTCCTTCACCGTAACGTTTATAGAATTGCACAGCAAGAGGTACCAATTCACCAAGTCTGGAACCAACAAACATTGAATAACGATGTAAGCTTTATGTAACATTTGAGTACGAACCCATTACACCTCATTGTTTACTAACAGGACCCTAAAAAGCTTCCCCCCCGCTAAAAATCGAATCGAATGGCTACCCGGGCTACTTGCATGGACCCTTTTTTGCACTAACTCTTTGCGCACACTGGACTCTACCCACACACTTGCATTGACACCCCAACACACACGACATACGCCCACACACAAACATGCATACTGACTGATGCCTTACACACACTTTCACACTCGCACATATGCTGCTGGTACTTTCTTATTTATCCGGTTGTCTAGTCACTTTAACCCTACCTATGGCTACCTCAATTACCTCGTACCCCTGCACATCGACTCGGTACTGATACTTTCTGTATGTAGTCATGTTCTACTCCCTATATATAGCCATATATTACTCATTTTATTTGTTATTTACTATATTTATTCCTTCCACTATTTATATATATTTTTTTTATAGAAATAAAGCTTATTTAACTGCGTTGTTGGAAATGGCCCCGCAAGTAACCATTTCACTTTTAGTCTACACCTGTTGTCTATGAAGCATGTGACAAATAACATTTGATTTGAAAGCAGTGCTCAGAAGACTGGGACGAAGGACACTACTGGTGTCCCCTAGCAAGCTAGCAGCCTACTTCTTCTTTGTTTTGTTTTTTTGCCGGTTTGCATCCAACATTATTGGTGCATTACCGCCACCTGCTGTGCTGGAGTGTGGGCCAGAGACGGCGCTAGCTGCCTCAATGCAATGGCAGTAGGCGCGGTATGTAGTGTGCGCGGCATGTAGTAACCGCAGTCCGCAGATAGACATGAATGATAATTTCAGCCAGTAGTTTTATCACGAGACAAAACGGGTCCCTCAACTGTAATACTATCTCATCCATTTTGTATTGTATATGTTACGTTCTGCAATTATCTTTTTGCAATTCCTATGATATTTTAGGAATTCTAATTCATACAATATGTTATGAATTTATAAGTGCTTAGGCTCCTGGACTGCATTAGCTACCTGGTGATGTAACTTGTTTTCTAGTTGGCAAGCGAACCATGTTTATTTTAGGTACATGCTGAGTGTATCATGTAACCTTACCATATGATGAACTAACGGTGCTGTAGCGTGACAACTGCATTGCTAACATTCACAAGCAACTCAACATCAGCTTGTTGAGGAGTGATTGTCCTGGATTTTAGCAATTTGCCAGCCTCTAATTTGGCGAAAACTGGTGCCAGCAAGTTAGTAGCTAAGCTGAGATCAAAATCAGACTAGCTATTTTCAGTCTGTGTTTCCAGGTTGTGAGGGTTAAAGTGATTGATGTCATTGAACATTCACCTGGCTGAAAAACTAAAACTGCACCACTAATTTTAAGTAACTCAACAATCTTCCTGATCCTAGTAGAAACCTGTGTACTGTATGTAAGCGAACCACAGGATGTCCAACTTTTGTTTACGAACAAGTAGGCTAGGGAACACGGTCACCACCGACAAATCCATGATTATCGAAAACTTCAACAAGCATTTCTCAACGGCTGGCCATGCCTTCCGCCTGGCTACTCCTACCTCGGCCAACAGCTCCGGCCCCCCCGCAGCTCCTCGCCCAAGCCTCTCCAGGTTCTCCTTTACCCAAATCCAGATGGCAGATGTTCTGAAAGAGCTGCAAAACCTGGACCTGTATAAATCAGCTGGGCTTGACAATCTGGACCCTCTATTTCTGAAACTATCCGCCGCCATTGTCGCAACCCCTATTACCAGCCTGTTCAACCTCTCTTTCATATCGTCTGAGATCCCCAAGGATTGGAAAGCTGCCGCAGTCATCCCCCTCTTCAAAGGGGGAGACACCCTGGACCCAAACTGTTACAGACCTATATCCATCCTGCCCATCTAAGGTCTTCGAAAGCCAAGTCAACAAACAGGTCACTGACCATCTCGAATCCCACCGTACCTTCTCCGCTATGCAATCTGGTTTCCGAGCCGGTCACGGGTGCACCTCAGCCACACTCAAGGTACTAAACAACATCATAACCGCCATCGATAAAAGACAGTACTGTGCAGCCGTCTTCATCGACCTTGCCAAGGCTTTCGACTCTGTCAATCACCATATTCTTATCGGCAGACTCAGTAGCCTCGGTTTTTCAGATGACTGCCTTGCCTGGTTCACCAATTACTTTGCAGACAGAGTTCAGTGTGTCAAATCGGAGGGCATGTTGTCCGGTCCTCTGGCAGGCTCTATGGGGGTGCCACAGGGTTCAATTCTCGGGCCGACTCTTTTCTCTGTGTATATCAATGATGTTGCTCTTGCTGCGGGCGATTCCCTGATCCACCTCTACGCAGACGACACCATTGTATACACGTTCGGCCCGTCATTGGACACTGTGCTATCTAACCTCCAATCGAGCTTCAATGCCATACAACACTCCTTCCGTGGCCTCCAACTGCTCTTAAACGCTAGTAAAACCAAATGCATGCTTTTCAACCGATCGCTGCCTGCACCCGCATGCCCGACTAGCATCACCACACTGGATGGTTCCGACCTTGAATATGTGGACACCTATAAGTACCTAGGTGTCTGGCTAGACTGTAAACTCTCCTTCCAGACCCATATCAAACATCTCCAATCGAAAATCAAATCAAGAATCGGCTTTCTATTCCGCAACAAAGCCTCCTTCACTCACGCTGCCAAGCTTACCCTCGTAAAACTGACTATCCTACCGATCCTCGACTTCGGCGATGTCATCTACAAAATTGCTTCCAACACTCTTCTCAGCAAACTGGATGCAGTTTATCACAGTGCCATCCGTTTTGTCACTAAAGCACCTTATACTACCCACCACTGCGACTTGTATGCTCTAGTCGGCTGACCCTCGCTATATATTCGTCGCCAGACCCACTGGCTCCAGGTCATCTACAAGGCCATGCTAGGCAAAGCTCTGCCTTATCTCAGCTCACTGGTCACGATGGGAACACCCATCCGTAGCACGTGCTCCAGCAGGTGTATCTCATTGATCATCCCTAAAGCCAACACCTCATTCGGCCGCCTTTCGTTCCGGTACTCTGCTGCCTGTGACTGGAACGAATTGCAAAAATCGCTGAAGTTGGAGACTTTTATCTCCCTCACCAACTTCAAACATCAGCTAGCTGAGCAGCTAACCGATCGCTGCAGCTGTACATAATCTATTGGTAAATAGCACACCCATTTTCACCTACCTCATCCCCACAATTTTTATTTACTTTTCTGCTCTTTTGCACACCAATATCTCTTACCTGTACAAGATCATTTATCACTCCAGTGTTAATCTGCAATATTGTAATTATTCGCCTACCTCCTCATGCCTTTTGCACACATTATATATAGACTCCCCTTTTTTCTCTGTGTTATTGACTTGTTAATTGTTTACTCCATGTGTAACTCTGTGTTGTCTGTTCACACTGCTATGCTTTATCTTGGCCAGGTCGCAGTTGCAAATGAGAACCTGTTCTCAACTAGCCTACCTGGTTAAATAAAGGTGAAATAAAAAAATAAATAAAGTGTGACTCGTTTCAGGAAAGTAGGCATATGTCACAGGTCACCACTTCACAGGAGAGCCATTTGAACTTAACTTTTTTTTTGCCAGAAATGTCTTCTGGAATATGAACTTTCATGTGTCTTAATAACAGACCTGTATGCCATCTGTAAATATTAATAAAATTGTTAAATTATTAGCCTAGTTGGCTTAGCCACAGAAAAAGACAGCAACTTTCCAGCTAGCCATGATTGGCTGAGATAATGAGGGGGCTGGACATGCTGAGAGATGAGTTCAGATTGGTCTGCTATGTAGCAGACTTCTGTCTGTTTGAGCTGGTCAGTATGTGTAGGTAATCCTGTCAAACTAGTCTTTAGAACTAGAAGTGTTGCTCTCATTCTGGAGGACCGACTTTTGAAATAAGTGGAACTCGAGTGGAATTTGAGTATGATAGCTGAGGAGATTGAGAGAACACCGGTCTCCGGATTACATCTTCAAACTAAGGGCAACCATAGCATCCGTGACTGGGAGAAGCATCCATCCATGATAGTCCAGCTAGCTACAGTTTCAGATTTGACACGTTTCTCATTTTGACAGTCATTTCCATTGTTAGTTAGTGTACTGCTAGTTAGCTAAAGCTAAAGTCTCGCTAGCTAACATTGTGTATCATCTGTGTAGTAATATTATTTGTATCTCAGAGCCATTTGCCTTTCTAGTTATAGCCTAATGTTAGCTAGCTAACATTTGAACCTGGTTGGTTAGCTACCTGCAGTTTCATGCAGGGTAGTAACGTCATGAGTTGGGATTATGGTTCATTGTTTAGCTAGCTACATGTTTTAACAAGACTCCACTATGCAAGTATCCATTTCAATAGGGTGTGTAAAATGGTCCATGAGCTTTTTTCTCATTTCTGTTTGAAGTAGCTAGCCAACGTTAGCCAGTAAACTTGGGTGCTTGACTGCTGCTGTTAGGACAAAACACTCGAATCAACCCTTAAAGAAATGGGTTGGGCTAATGCTTAATAGGGTGTGAACTAGAGGTCGACCGATTAATTGCAATGGCCAATTAATTAGGGCCGATTTCAAGTTTTCATAACAATCGGAAATTGGTGTTTTTGGACACCGATTTGGCAGAATTTTTTTTTTTATATATACACTGCTCAAAACAAAATAAAGGGAACACTTAAACAACACAATGTAACTCCAAGTCTATCACACTTCTGTGAAATCAAACTGTCCGCTTAGGAAGCAACACTGATTGACAATAAATTTCACATGCTGTTGTGCAAATGGAATAGACAACAGGTGGAAATTATAGGCATTTAGCAAGACTCCCCCAATAAAGGAGTGGTTCTGCAGGTGGGGACCACAGACCCCTTCTCAGTTCCCATGCTTCCTGGCAGATGTTTTGGTCACTTTTGAATGCTGGTGGTGCTTTCACTCTAGTGGTAGCATGAGGCGGAGACTACAACCCACACAAGTGGCTCAGGTAGTGCAGCTCATCAAGGATGGAACATCAATGCGAGATGTGGCAAGAAGGTTTGCTGTTTCTGTCAGCATAGTGTCCAGAGTATGGAGGCGCTACCAGGAGACAGGCCAGTACTTCAGGAGACGTGGAGGAGGCCGTAGGATGGCAACAACCCAGCAGCATGACCGCTACCTCTGCCTTTGTGCAAGGAGGAGCAGGAGGAGCACTGCCAGAGCCCTGCAAAATGACCTCCAGCAGGCCACAAATGTGCATGTGTCTGCTCAAACGGTCAGAAACAGACTCCATGAGGGTGGTATGAGGGCCCGACGTCCACAGGTGGGGGTTGTGCTTACAGCTTTACACCGTGCAGGACATTTGGCATTTGCCAGAGAACACCAAGATTGTCAAATTCGCCACTGGTGCCCTGTGCTCTTCGCAGATGAAAGCAGGTTCACACTAAGCACGTGACAGTCTGGAGACGCCGTGGAGAACGTTCTGCTGCCTGCAACATCCTCCAGCATGACCGGTTTGGCGGTGGGTCTGTCATGGTGTGGGGTGGCATTTCTTTAGGGGGCCGCACAGCCCTCCATGTGCTCGCCAGAGGTAGCCTGACTGCCATTAGGTACCGAGATGAGATCCTCAGACCCCTTGTGAGACCATATGCTGGTGCGGTTGGCTCTGGGTTCCTCCCAATGCAAGACAATGCTAGACTTTATGTGGCTGGAGTGTGTCAGCAGTTCCTGCAAGAGGAAGGCATTGATGCTATGAACTGGCCCGCCCGTTCCCCAGACCTGAATCCAATTGAGCACATCTGGGACATCATGTCTCGCTCCCCCCCCATCCACCAACGCCACGTTGCACCACAGACTGTCCAGGAGTTGGCGGATGCTTTAGTCCAGGTCGGGGACGAGATCCCTCAGGAGACCATCCGCCACCTCATCAGGAGAATGCCCAGGCGTTGTAGGGAGGCCATACAGGCACGTGGAGGCCACACACACACTACTGGGCCTCATTTTGACTTGTTTTAAGGACATTACATCAAAGTTGGATCAGCCTGTAGTGTGGTTTTGTGACTCAATCCAGACCATGGGTTGATCAATTTGATTTCCATTGATCGTTTTTGTGTGATTTTGTTGTCAGCACATCAACTATGTAAAGAAAAAAGTATTTAATAAGAATATTTCATTCATTGTTATTTTAGTAATCGATGCGGTGCGCATTCGCGAAAAAAGGACCATAGTTGCTCCAACCTGTACCTAACCATAAACATCAATGCCTTTCTTAAAATCAATACACACGTATATATTTTTAAACCTGTATATTTAGTTAATATTGCCTGCTAACATGAATTTCTTTTAACTAGGTAAATTGTGTCACTTCTCTTGCAACAGTCAGGGTATATGCAGCAGTTTGGGCCGCCTGGCTCGTTGTGAACTGTGTGAAGACTATTTCTTCCGAACAAAGACAGCCAACTTCGCATGACGGGATGATTTAACAAAAGCTCATTTGCGAATAAAGCACAACCGTTGCACGAATGTACCGAACCATAAACATCAATGCCTTTCTTAAAATCAATACACAGAAGTATCTTAAACCTGCATATTTAGCTAAAATAAATCCAGGTTGGCAAGCAATATTAACCAAGTGAAATGGTCACTTCTCTTGCGTTCATTGCACGTAGAGTCAGGGTATATGCAACAGTTTGGGCCGGCTGACTCGTTGCAAACTAATTTGCCAGAATTTTACGTAATTATGACATAACATTGAAGGTTGTACAATGTAACAGCAATATTTAGACTTAGGGATGCCACACGTTAGATAAAATACGGAACGGTTCTGTATTTCACTGAAATAATAAACGTTTTGTTTTCAAAATGATCGTTTCCGGATTAGACCATATTAATGACCTAAGACTTGTATTTCTGTGTGTTATGTTATAATTACGTCTGATTTGATAGAGCAGTCTGACAGCGTTGGTAGGCAGCAGCAGGCTCGTAAGCATTCATTCAAAAAGCACTTTTTAAGGTAACTAAATGATTATCGCCCTCATAGCATTCAGTTCCATCATGAAGTCGAGAGGCTAGTTAAGGGCCATATCACCTTAACCGACACCCACTACAATTCTCATACCGCCCCAACAGTTCGGACGGCACAATCGCCACTGCACATTGCCATATCCCATCTGGACAAGAGAAATGCCTATAAGAATGTTGTTCATCGACCAGAGCTCAAGTGTTTAACACCATACTGCCATCCAAGCTCATCACTAAGCTGAGAACCCTCCCTCTGCAACGGGGTCCTGGACTTCCTGATGGGCCGACCCCAAGTGGTGAAGGTAGGCAACAACCCCTCCCCCACACTGATCCTCAACAAGGGCCCCACAGGGGTGTATGCTCAGCCCCCTCCTGTGCTCCCTGTTTTCTGAACACACAACGTCATGGCCTGATTATCAACAACGACAAGTTAACCTACAGGGAGTAGGTGCGAGCCCTGGTGGAGTAGTGCCAGGAAAATAGCCTCTCCCTCAACGTCAACAAAACGAAAAAGCTGATTGTGTACTTCAGGCGACGGCAGAGCGAGCACACTCATCCACGTCTAAGGGGCCGCAGTGGAGAGGGTGAAAAGTTTCAAGTTCCTCGGCGTGCACATCACCTGCAATGGTCCATTCACACAGACAGTGTGGTGAAGGCGTACACGTTTTCTATTCCTATTCTGACTATACTTCACACACGATGCAATCTCCGTCATACTACACACTGCCCTATCCCACCTCAACAAGAGGAAAACCTAAAGTAAGAATGCTTTTCATCGACTACAGTTCAGCCTTCAACACCATAGTGCCCTCAAAGCTCATCACTAAGCTAAGGACCCTGGGACTAAACACCTCCCTCTGCAACTGGATCCTGGACTTCCTCAAGGGCCGCCCCAAGGTGTTGAGGGTAGGCAACAACACATACGCCATGCTGACCCTCAACACTGGGGCCCCTCGGGTGCATGCGCAGTCTTTTCCTGTACTCCCTGTTCGCGCTTGAGTGAGTGGCCGTGCACGACTCCAACACAATGAATACGTTTGCAGACGACACAACCTGATCACTGACGATGATGAGACAGCCTATAGGGAGGAGGTCAGAGACCTGACAGTGTGGTACCAGGACAACAACCTCTCCCTCAACATTACCACGGCAAGGAGCCTATCTTGGACTACAGGGAATGGAGGGCTTCGGCTTGGCCCGAAGCCCTCCATTCCCTTTCACAGATGCGCCATTGAGAGCATCCTTTCGGGCTGTATCAATTGCACCATCTGCAATCGCCGGGCTCTCCAGAGGGTGGTGCGGTCAGCCTAACGCATCAACGGGGGCACACTGCCTGCCCTCCAAGACATCTACAGCACCCTGTGTCACAGGAAGGCCAAGAAGATCATCAAGGACCTCAGCCACCCGAGCCACGGCCTGTTTACCCCGCCACCTTCTAGGTGGAGACTGTACAGGTGCATCAACTTAAATAGTCACCACTAACCAGCCTCCGCCCAGTACCCTGCCATTAACCTTAGTCACTGTTACTAGCCAGTCACCAACCTGTACTCTACCCTGCACCGTAGACTGCTGCCCTATTTACAGTGCCTTTGTTGTGTTAACCTCTTGCTCCTACCTGACATGCAGGCGTCCCATCTAGACATCTGGAAATGCAAATGCGCTACGCTAAATGCTAATAGCACTCGTTAAAACTCAAACGTTCATTAAAATACACATGCAGGGTATTGAATTAAAGCTACACTCGTTGTGAATCCAGGCAACAAGTCAGATTTTTAAAATGCTTTTCGGCGAAAGCATGAGAAGCTATTATCTGATAGCATGTAACACCCCAAAAGACCCGCAGGGGACGTAAACAAAAGAATTGGCATAGTCGGCGCTACACAACGCACAAATAAAACATTCATTACCTTTGACCTTCTTTGTTGGCACTCCTAGATGTCCGATAAACACTATTGGGTCTTTTTTTCCGATTAAATCGGTCCATATATAGCCTAGATATCGATCTATGAAGACTGTGTGATCAATGAAGAAAAATTGCGTTTTATAACGTAACGTCATTTTTTTTAATTAAAAAAGTTGACGATAAACTTTCACAAAACACTTCGAAATACTTTTGTAATGCAACTTTAGGTATTAGTAAACGTTAATAAGTGATCAAATTGATCACGAGGCGATGTATATTCTATAGCTGTACGTCTGGAAATAATGTCTGGGTAAATCTCAACCAAAATATCCGGTCAGAGACCGGAAGAACTGCGCTGCCTTTTTTCTGTTTGACCAAGAAACAAATAGTAGGCAAATGACAAGACTGTTGACATCGTGTGGAAGCTGTAGGTAATTGCAACCTTGTTCCCATTTAATGTGGTTCACGTTTAACAATTGGTAGAAGTGGCGCATGGATATATTTTCTCATTTTCAGTGATCAGATTTTCCTGCACTTTTAGATGAAACGCACGTTCTGTTATAGTCACAGCCGTGATTTAACCAGTTTTATAAACGTCTGAGTTTTCTATCCACACATACTAATCATATGCATATACTATATTCCTGGCATGAGTAGCAGGGTGCTGAAATGTTGTGCGATTTTTAACAGAATGTTCGAAAAAGTAGGGGGTAGGAGTAACAGGTTAAAGCCTGAATTTCAAATTGATTAAATGTTTTTGTTACTGACCTACACACTAACCCATAATGTCAAAGTATAATTTTTTTGTTGACATTTTTACAAATGAATACAAAATGTAATGCTGAAATCTCTTATTATATTATTGAGTCGATAATCATTCAAGCCTGAAGTTCAGGAGTGAAACTTTTCTTAACAAGTCACAAGTTGCATGGACTCCTTCTGTGCAATAATAGTGTTTAACATGATTTTTGAGTGTCGAACTCATCTCTGTACCCCACATACAATTATTTGTAAGGTCTCTCAGTCGAGCAGTGAATTTCAAACACAGATTCAACCACAAAGACCAGGGAGGTTTTCCAATGCCTCGCAAAGGAGGACACCTATTGCTATGAGACTCAATTGAGCTCCGGTGTATCCTGTTTCCATTGCTCATCCTTGAGATATTTCTACTTGATTGGAGTCCACCTGTGGTAAACTCAATTGATTGGACATGATTTGGAAAGGTACATACCTATCTATGTAAAGGTCCTAAAGTTGACCGTGCATGTCAGAGCAAAAATAAAGCCATGAGGTCGAAGGAATTGTCCATGGGGCTCCGAGACAGGATCGTGTCGAGGCACAGATTTGTGGAAGTGTACCAAAACAATTCTGCATCCTTGAAGGTTCAAGAACACCGTAGCTTCCATCATTCTTAAATGGTAATGGTGGTTCCAAACTAAGACTCTTCTTAGAGCTGGTTGCCCGGCCAAACTGAGCAGTCATGGAGCTCCAGAGTTCCTCTGTGGAGATGGCAGAACCTTCCAGAAGAACAATAATCTCTGCAGCACTCCACAAATCAGGCCTTTATGGTAGAGTGGCCAGACGAAAGACACTCTTCAGTTGAAGACTCATGATAGCCCGCTTGGAGTTTTCCAAAAGGCACCTAAAATGGACTCTCAGACCACGAGGAACAAGATTCTGGTCTGAGGAAATGCCAAGCGTCACGTCTGGAGGAAACCTGGCACTATCCCTACGGTGAAGCGTGGTGGCAGCATCATGCTGTGGGGATGTTTGTCAGCGGCAGGGATTGGGAGACTGGTCAAAATCAGGGGAAAGATGAGTGGAGTGAAGTACAGAGATCCTTGATGAAAACCTGCTCAGGACCTCAGACTGGGTTGAAGTTTAACCTTCCAACAGGACTAAGACCCTAAGCACACAGCGAAGACAACGCAGGAGTGGCTTCAGGACATGTCCTTGAATGTGCCTGGACTTGTTCCCGATCGAATATCTCTGGAGAGACCTGAAATGGCTGTGCAGCGACGCTCCCCATCCAACCTGACACAGCTTGAGTTGATCTGTGGAGGAGAATGGGAGAAACGGCTTGTAGCGTCATACCCAAGAAGACTCTAGGCTGTAATCGCTGCCAAAGGTGCTTCAACAAATTACTGATCTGAATACGTGATATTTCAGTTACTGTATTTTATATATACATTTGCTAAAATTTCTAAACCTGTTTTTGGTAGGCTCTGTGGTGTTTGTGAATCGAATCTAATACATTTTAGAATAAGGCTTTAACGTAGCTAATTGTGGAAATGTCAAGGGGTCTGAATTCTTTCTGGCTGCTGTGTGTGTCGATAGAGCAAAAATATGAAGGTGTTCTTGTGTACACAGTGTATATATTTCGGACTCTGACATTGGTCGTTCGGATTTTTCTTAAATTTTTTTATTTTTAGGATTTGTGTGTAGTGTTGTATTACTGAACTGTTGGTGCTAGAAACACGCATTTCCCTTCACCTGCAATCTGTGTACATGACCAATAAACTTAAATTTGATGTCACTGCCTATGCTAACTATGTTTTGTCTTTCCTCCGTAGTTCGCTCTTTTGGCACAGAGGATCGGCCCACCGATAGGCCCATCCCGCCCCGAGATGAGATCTTTGAGTACATCATCTTTCGAGGTAGTGACATTAAGGACCTGACTGTATGTGAGCCGCCCAAGCCAACATGCTCTCTCCCTCAGGACCCTGCCATCGTCCAGGTATGGGCAGCTTCTCCCAACCCCATAGAAATTAAATATCCCAAGTACACCCATGTGAAATAAAGACACGTTCAATAAAAGTCAAGAATCAGCCAAGTGTCAATTTGCATTGCCATTCCACTATGCAAAAGCAATATAGTTGTCTTTCCATTGCGCTGGGTACTAATATTTGGCTTGATCACCCTTTTTCTCCTCTCTAGTCGTCCATGGGCTCGGCCCCTCTGCCTGCTCCTGCTGCCGCATCAGCATCGTTTCAGTCGGTGGGCTCCTACGGCCTATTCAACCGAGCCCCGGTGCCCCCATACAACCAGTTCAGCACCAGCCCCTTGGTGTCCCCGCAGTTTGGCGCCGTTGGTGTCGGTAAAAGCCACAGCAGCACGAGGCCTGGATATGGTGAGGAAGTGATCGCTAGCTAAGTTAATGTCACATGTGTTCAAGGTCTATTATCAGTTGTACTTTACTAATGTCAAGTGTGTTCTAAGGCTGAAATTAGTCATGTTAGGTGTTTCAGTCACATTTTGAAATTGTGTGCTAATGCTATGCATTGAGTCAACTACCTGTGAAATGCGGGTAGATATTAGTCTACGTTTTAAGCCAACTGTCAGGAAAGAACATAGTCCTGCATGCTTTCCAAGGGTTGTGGGTCTTCATGTGGTCCATGGATCAGGTTGGGCATTCCACAGGAGCAGAGGAAGATTGGACTGTAGGCTCCACTATTGTCAGTCACTTTCCTTGTCTCCACTACACTTATTAGACATTCAAAAGGGACATAGTACACACTTTATAGACACTCACACTAAATAGACTCTCACTATGTCGTTTCTCAATTAGACAGTACCACTCACCATGTCTGCTCTATTACACTGATGCTAATCAATCAGGATCACGGGTCAGGAACTCGCCAAATCATGAAATGAGGCCATTTGGAACGTATACTATCCAGAGAGGACTCTCCACCTTGTGCCGTTGCTCTAAATACTCTACACCTGCTGTTCCTCTCCATACAGGAAGATCAGTCCCCTCCTTTGGGAGTGACACAAGCTCAGCTGCACCCCAGTCTCAGAGCAGTGCTATTGGTGCTGCTCTCCCCACTGATTCACGCTCTCTGGGTACCACTACTACCCTTGTATCTAAAGGTAAAAGAAGGAAACCACTGTGGCACTTATGTATGTTAGGCCTGTGTATAGTCTTGTGAAGAGCACAATGAGGTCAACCTATACTGCTTTGGAAAACTAGAATGTGGATCAGAACGAGAATGTCTTCTCAAATAACATATCATGCTTTTCACAACACGTAACCTGTATGTCTTCAACACACTGTATTATGTAGGTTTGTTGTCAACTACACTACCATTCAAGATTTTGGTGTTGCTTACAGATGTCCTTGTTTTTGAAATAAATGCACTTGGAAACGGACGATTTTTAATGGAATATCTACATAGATGTACAGCGGCCCGTTATCAGCAACCATCACTCCTGTGTTCTAATGGCACGACGTGTTAGCTAATCCAAGTTTATCATTTTAAAAGGCAAATTGATCATTAGAAAATGCTTTTGCAATTATGTTAGCACAGCTGAAAACTGAGGTGCTGATTTAAAGAAGCAATAAAACTGGCCTTCTTTAGACTAGTTGAGTATCTGGAGCATCAGCATTTGTGGGTTCGATTACAAGCTCAAAATGGCCTGAAACGTAGAACTTTCTTCTGAAACTCGTCAGTCTATTCTTGTTCTGAGAAATGAAGGCTATTCCATATGAGAAATTGCAGAGAAACTGAAGCCCTCGTCAATGCTGTGTACTACTCCCTTCACAGAACAGTGCAAACTGGCCCTAACCAGAATAGAGAGAGGAGTGGGAGGCCCCGGTGCACAATTGAGTAAGAGGACAAGTACATTAATGTCTAATTTGAGAAACTGATGCCCCACAAGTCCTTAACTGACAGCTTCATTAAATAGTACATGCAAAACACCAGTCTCAATGTCAACAGTGAAGAGGCGACTCTGGAATGCTGGCCTTCTAGGCAGAGTTGCAAAGAAAAAGCAACATCTTAGACTGGCCAACAAAAATAAAAGATTAAGATGGGCAAAAGAACACACACTGGACAGAGGAACTCTTCCTAGAAGGCCAGCATCCTGGAGTCGCCTCTTCAAAAACCAGGACATTTCTAAGTGACCCTTAACTTTTGAAAGGTAGTGTGAATCTGCCAGTGCTGAGTAATTTTTGTCTCAGCAGTGTTTAGTATCCCAGTGTAACCCCAACCCCTCTTTTCTAACAGTCCGCACTAGCCCCTCTCTGGACCCTCTGAGGAAGAGCCCCACCCTAGAGCAGGTTGTCCAGGCCACCCCATCAGGCCCCCCAGCCCCTGGCTTGGGCCGCAGGAGTCCCGCTCCCGGCCGCACGGCCCCCTCGGCTGCAGCTGCCGGCCCCGTCCACCAGAAGGCCCAGCAGCACCACCACCATATCCAGGACGGGGGTGAACCCAGAAGGACCGGTGAGACTGTCAGTGGAGCCCGCAGCAACCAGGCCTGGCCTGCGCTCCGCAATGCACCGATCTCTCAACACCACACCACTGCTGTAGATAGGGCTTCCACTGCAGGGCTTATGTACTCTGTCTTTAGCGCCTCAGGTGAGACCTATCGGACGCTTTACCTGTGTGTTTTATATTTTGGGGACTGCAACCCCTAAGTTAGCTTTTGTAAAAACCAAAAATGGCCCGTGATTGTATAGTTCCGTTCCAGAGGTTCTGCATTTGAACCAATTGTGCCCTTTTCTAAGGTAGGAGTCTATAGTGTTGGGGTAAATCTCTTTATTAAAGTTGATCCGAGCTCTCTAAACTGAAGGACCATTCCAGGCACAGAGGGCCAGAAAGCACCCAGACCAGAGTCTGAGCAACAGGCGCCAGGTGAAGGCAGGGATGCCAGTCAACGGCCAGCAGGTTAACTGACCACCTCTGCTCTAACCGTCCTCCGAGCTCAGCTCCACGCCTATTCAGACTGCATGCCCTAGTTACTTTTACTCAAACCGTCGTGCCCATGTTAATGTACACATCCTGTGTGCTATAGTAGGTTACATAGCTGGTTACATTACATGGTCCGTTGCTTGCGACTGTCTGCATTGCTGTGCACAGATTGACATGCTCTTCATGTCAATAGAAGTAATGAGATGGCTGTTCTGTTTAGTCAAAGTTGTGTTTTAGTTATTCTATTTTCCAAATTGTTGGCGATAATATGTTGTGTGGGTTTGTAGTGTGTTTTGATGGGTAACGCTGTTCACGCTTTATGGTTATGTGCTGCTGGAATTTGTCACATCTGTCAGGGTTATAATATTTTGAAGTCTGATGGAAGGCAGGCCATTTGTGCTTTTCTTTCGAGTGTATATGGTTATACCTGGGGTAGTTGCCTGTGCTCTCATCAACTAGCCTAGGATGCAGTGGAAATGTGCATACTTTTATTATTAATATTCTACTCATTTTGTGGTATTATTTAATTGTATTGTTTGGTGATTGCTACGTGTTTTATATGCTAATATTGTCTCTTCTGTCTCTGTTTTCCAGCTGGCTGCCCCCAACCTCAGAGGCGTGGTCGTGGTGGTGGACACCGCGGCAGGGGCCACTTCAACGTGCGCCGAGACGGGCCAATGAAGTTCGAGAAGGACTTTGACTTTGAGAGTGCCAATGCCCAGTTCAACAAGGAGGAGATTGACAGAGAGTTCCACAGCAAGCTCAAACTGAAAGGTACCGGAGAATAGTTGAAAAATGGGGGGCCCTGTCACGTGACTCAACGCCAACACTTGGTGATTTTAGTATAGTATCCAGTTATGTGGATGTGCGCCTGCCAAAATGTAATGGCCCATATTGAAGAAAGGTGTCTGACTTGTGATTTACCCTTTATATTATTGAGAGTAAATTATAGTGTGCAACTTCCTTTATTTTTCATGAGTGTCCGACCTTCAATGTTATCCTACAGATGAGAAGCCGGAGAAGGCAGCGGTGAACGGGGAGGATAAGGGCGATTCCGGGGTGGAGACCCTGAACAGCGAGGGCAACGCTGATGAAGGGGGAGAGGCCCTAACGCCTAACGTATACTATGACAAGTCAAAGTCTTTCTTCGACAACATCTCCTGTGATGACAGCAGGTAGGCTACAGCTGCCCATATCCATCCCAAAGCTTTTATAGCAGTTACCTCTTTGTCCCTTTATCTTGTACTTGATTAAGAATGAACAATACAATATTATTTTTCCCTTGGGCATGCCCAATATGTTTGAGTTTGAGTTTATTTTTTATTTTTAAAGGGACAGTGCACATTAATCAACTTTTCAG
The DNA here is from genome assembly GCF_023373465.1 of Oncorhynchus keta. Lineage (NCBI taxonomy): Eukaryota > Metazoa > Chordata > Actinopteri > Salmoniformes > Salmonidae > Oncorhynchus > Oncorhynchus keta. The sequence goes on along the minus strand of NC_068437.1, from coordinate 45,768,167 downwards.
TAAAAGTGCCGGTTTTAGCCAACCGGCTAATTTTCAACCGCAGTCCCTGGGCAGGTTATTAAAAACAATTACAATATAGACAATAGCAACATAGAACAAGCAAGACATAGCAACATAGGACAAGCAAGACATAGCATACAGACAGAGCAACAGAACAAAAAGCAGCAAGACAAAATTCATAAAAACAACAGTGTTTCCACACCTAACAAGCTACAGACAACATGGAATGCGGCAACACACAGCTAGGGACCATGTTCACAAATCTGATTGACCTTTAGCCATGTCTTCAAGCATTTTGTGAAAGTGTGATATGTGGTGCAGTTATGTGCGTCTGATGGCAGTGTATTCCAGACATGGGAAGCTCTCAGAGAATGCAGATTTACTAAAGGTGCTTTTCCTTAGGGGAACTATACAGTCACCTCTCATGGCAGACCTTGTGGATCTGCTGCCATATGTCTGGGTTTTCTGTTTAACAAAAATATTGAGTGGAGGGGGAGCCAGGCCATAAAGGATCTTGAATACAAGACATGCGTCTGTGTATTGCACAAGATTTTCCCAACTCAAGAGCTCATGCTTTCTAAGGATGTGACAATGACACTTTGAGAGCCTGTTTGTAGACTGACTGAATGTGATAATAACCATCTTCTATTCTGTTTTCCAGGAAAGCTGCAGAAAGATCTGGAGGAGGCTCTGGTTTCCCACGGTTTGTCTTCTCTCAGATCCATTCTATCCCATGCTAATGTTTTGATACTATACAATGTGGTGTTGTTGATACACATACTCCATGTACTATACAAGTCCATTGTGGATTCAGCAAGGTACTGTCATCATCCTCGTCCAACCACAGCTGAGCATCTAACATTTTCTCATTGGCAGGGAGCGGAGGCAGACCTGGGCCGAGGAGAGACGGATGAACTCTGAGACATTCGGCATCCCTCTGCGTGGGGGTCGGGGCCGTGGGGGCTACCGTGGGCGGGGCGGTATAGGCTTCCGCGGGGGCAGGGGGCGCTCGGCCAGCAGAGGGTCCTTCGGCCCCCCCCAAGGAGGCCACGGCTACAGGGGAGGATACAACAGAACAAGCCAGGGAGGACGGGAGTTCTCAGAGAACTTTGAATACAGGGTAATGTATATGTTTGTTAACTATTAAGGTTGGAATTTTCCAGGGACCTCAAGATACGATATTGTCATGATACTTAGGTGCCGATACAATGTGTATTGCAATTCTCATGAATATGTATTGCGATTTGATACTGAATTCATTGCGATTTGATGTTTCAGACATATTGCTCACGATATGTCTGCTACAGAGAGTGCATGAGAATGAGTTTTAATCAGTCATGGAAATAAAAGTGCTGAAAACAAATTGTCTCCCTATTTAAAGATGGAGAACAAGCTATGAAGGAAAAATACTGGAGTTTTTGTGCAGGTGTAGCCAACTAGCCCAAAAATAATATTGTGACATGTAACTATTTGATTTATTTTCCCTCATCACTACCTTTAAGCACTTGTACATAACTTTAACAATAGTGAAGTCATCAAAATTAAGGGTCACATTTTTTGCCTTCCAGAAGGATAACAAGGTGGCCGCGTAAAACAACTGGAGGACGGATCAACAGAGTTGCAACACCTCATGTTTAAAAATAGTTTAGGTTGCTACTTTTGACTAAAGGAATTAAGATGTTCTAGCTGTATATTTGTCACCAGCACTGGGTTAGACTGCTTGAATGCAACTTATTTTCCATATCTTTTAACAATGGAAATGATGCAATATGTCAAACACAAATGTCATGATCTCTTCAAAACTATTTCCAGGTGGCTTAATTGTGTATAAGTATCATATTTCAGAGGGATATCAGTATTTTTTTCTTTTCTTTTTTTGCAATTGGATTTTTTTTTCCTTCTCCTAAACTTGTATTTGATCATATTCTGTTAAATGTAGAAGGCTGTATACATGAGCCTTCCAACTGAGGAGCACTGACAAAGGTTTATTTGTTTGGATATATCCTGTTATAACTTCAGCGGAAAAATAGTCAGTGGGGTCCGTCAGTTACTTCCGTGTATACTACACATACCATACCTAGTCCGCTAGGCATCTATTTATCCCACTCCTCTAAATGGCAGAGCTTGTGGTTTTTTTGCTAAATATTCTCAACTTTTTGTCAATATTCTGTTTTTCATTTACTTCCAGCTCTTACTTTAGATGTTTTTATTAGGGCTTTATCAGTCTTCTGTTAATTCTGGTTTAAACCAAGAAGGAATCGTCTGTATTGTCTGTTACTCCCATTCTACACTGTCGTGTATGGAGGATAGAGATGGTGCTAGATGTTAACACTTAGCTTTATTCTTCTGGTTTTGTGATATAGTTTAACTCTGGATGCGTAACTAGGAGTAGGGGATAGGTCAGTAATGGCGCATAAGTCAGAACTCATTTTCTTTCTTTTTTTTTAAATGTTCTGTATTGCCCTGTACTCAAGGGCTCCTGGTATTGTGTGACTAGAGTTGTATAATGCTGCTGTTTGCTACAGTTCTTTTTCTAGCGTCATCTACAAGAGCTAGCTAAAGCAGGCCATCTAAGTATGCTTCTTCCTGACAAATGGCCCAGTTTATCATTGGTTACATTTTTGTTTGTAACCTTTCTATGGAACTTCCCAAAATGTTGGTTATTCACTTTTACCTCTTTTTTTTTTTTTTTTTTTTTTGCCAGGCAGTTGCTTCTGAATTGGTTAAAACCTCATCCTGAATTCTCCATTTCTTTCAAACAGGAATGCCAGAAATAATTTCACCCACCAACATTGCTTAGTACTTAAGATGTCTGACAGAGAAACCATGTCCTGACTAAGCTCTTGCCACTAACTCTGTCATCGCACTGCATGGTGGTTGATAGCCTGCTGCAGCTACACAATGGCAGAAGAATTACTGAGTTGAGTACGTAGACTATTAGAATGAGGTGCATAGCCATTTGGTTTTAGTGAAATAGGCATTAGTTACATAGCAACATTGAAGCTATTTTTGGAGGATTTGAATGATTGGGCACAAATTGGGCAAAGGTTTGTTAATGGGAAGTAATGAACTTTGACTGAGTATTAGAAAGGTACACACAGTTGCACTTTTACTATTGAAGTCATTTTATAAACAGTTGTCTTTTAGTTAATTTGTGTATACTGAGGATGTATTCCAGTTCTGCTAACTGGGTGACAATATGTATGAGTCCCACATGTCACCCTAGTCCCTATATCGTGAACTACTTGGCTCTGGTCAAAAGTAGTGCACTTTATAGGGAATAGGGTGCTATTGGAGACACTTACAATAATGTTACCATGGTAACTGCACAGTGCTATTTGGTGAACTAGGCGCTCCTTCATTTGAAAATGTACTAGATTTATTCAGAAGTATGTAAATGTCAACATTGCAAAATTTGAACGTCTTGATCATTTCCATTGAAGGATAGTTATTCCCTGGAATTGAGGCACTGTAGTGGAAAGTGTTTTTGCTTCTGCCCCCATTTTAACTTTTGAAAGCTTCAGTTAACTTAAAAAGTACCAAAAATCTACGTACGACCCTTGTCTAATTTAGTTCGGTTGTGTTTTAAGTCCCGCATAGAATGGTCTTTTCTCTTCCTATTATTTTGGCAATGTTACTCATGCATGTCACCTGTTGTAATTTGTTCAGATACTCTGTCCAAAAACAAATTTGGCACCTTATCGAGGCATGCAGAAAAGTCAATAATGTGTTAAATTGGATGGGGGATGCTCAAATTCTCACAAGTGTCTTAGAGGCGTCTTGTCTAGGACGTAGGGTGGTAATGTAGAATGGCTGGTGTGATAGGATGAATCTCAACTGTATTGCCTTGATTTCTCTTTCCTTGCATCTTCCTCAAAACACTTTGGGAGAAGATCCTATGCTTCAATGTGCTTTGTGAAGACAAAGGGAGGACATAAGGAATCAAGGAAATAGTTGAGATGCACCTATAGGATCATGTGCCTAGTTCAGGGGAATGTCCTTTGTCTCCATTTCATGTTGGGTTGTAACAAAACGAATGCACAGAACACTGCATGAGGGTCCTGCACATCAGAAGCTGCAAAATCATGACCCAAAGCAACGAAGATACAATAACTTACTGAAATGTCTGTGCTGTGGGTAGTTTGTTTGCACTTCAAGATCTTTAATATACAGACGTAAAGGTTATTGTTTATTTGGGTTACTTTTCCTAACAGTCTCTGGTGTCACAGCCACTTGTTTTGTCTCTAAACCCGGCATGAAGATCTCTCCTGTGGGCCTCAGTGGACTTTTTTTTTAAATTCAGAGCATACAATAAAAGTTGTTCATTACATTGTATTTTTCCTCCTTATGGTTTGAGTGTGAGTACCTGCTGAGTATTCCATTGCTTGTCTTAATCATTTTCCCCCTTCGCAGCTTCCTCAAATAGAAATGGTCAATTCCACCTGTGTGTTACCTGTGCCTTTCTTATTTCCCTCCCTCTGCTGTAACCAACAATGTTTGGTATGTCTAGCTAAGCCAAATTTAGATAGCGAGTGTAAAACCATACGACCCCATGGGGTTTTCATTGGAGAGGGTGGTGGTGGGAGGGGACTGGTTTGGTGTTTATAGTAGAGTGACAATGCATGGGTCTGCCATTGGTGCATTGGAGTTATCTAACGATTTCTTACTACTGCACACAATTGGAGTGCGGCTAATTGATGACGTTTATCGCGCCCCTGAGAGTCAAGTGTGGATTCGGTTCAGTCAGTTGTCCTGATGAGCACTTCCCAGCTTATGTTTGCTAGCTTGTAACAAACGCAACATGGCGCTAGATAAAACTTGTAAAATAAAATATTTTGATGGGCGAGGGAGAAATATGTAGTCTTCGTCACCGTGGCATGCCAATAAGCTAACATGACAAGCTTGTTCAATACGATTGCCGATGTGAGTTCCTTCACACCGGGTAGCTGCATCCGCATCATTAATTGGGGAGAACGGCCTGTGGTAATAACTGAAGTGGAATTGCATTCAAACACATGGTTTCTAGGTATTTGATGTCGTTCCATAATCGTTCCGGGCATTATGAGCCGTTCTCCCCCTCCGTTGCATCCAGAGACTTGTGTATTTTATTTTAATTTTACTAGGCAAGTCGGTTAAGAACAAATTCTTATTTTCGTATGTGTGGGTGTCGAAAGGAAAGTATTGGGTGTGTCGATAGCGCTCTGCTTTTGGTTAGACAACAGAACAATTAGCCAGGTTTTACTAGATGTATAAATGTGAAGCAATTCAATTCAATTCAATTCAAGGGCTTTATTGGCATGGGAAACATGTGTTAACATTGCCAAAGCAAGTGAGGTAGACAACATACAAAGTGAATATATAAAGTGAAAAACAACAAAAATTAACAGTAAACATTACACATACAACAGTTTCAAAACAAGCATCCGGTTGTCGTTTCCACTCACTATCAAATATGGTGATGAGGAAGCCCAGTCCCCGGCATTGGGGTGAAATGGATTTTGGCCGACATTCGGCTAATTTTCTCATTGACAAAACATTTGATCTCAATACAGTTCTGTTTGTAGTTTTGCAATCTTTAACATAGTTTCCCAAAAACTGTGTCGTTTAGAATGAGTGCAATGAAGAATTGAGCTATTGCGCACACACGCTTCATAGACTAGGCGTTCCCTAATGGAAATGTGCAAATACATGTTAGAACGCGCCAACAGGATCTCGCTAGCTCGTGCTTGGCTCTGCCCACCTTGCTAGTTCTGCCCACTGATTTAATTTGCTCTCATTGGAAACGACAGGCTGTACACTATCTTGGATTAGTGGGTTTTGATTGGGGGGTACTGCTCATTCGTCAATTTCTTAAAGTGCAACTACCATACCCCGAGAGTTTGGACTTTTTACACCAAAGAATGTATGAGTCGTATTTCACTTACTTTTCCGCAAATAGTTGTACATTTTCAGTCTTAAAGCGATTGTTTATTTTAATTTTAAATGATTGATGATGGATGTTTATTTTTTTTTTTTGCTTCATGCGTTGTGTTTACTGTGATGGTCACCCTGATATTGGTTGGGTAACTACTGCCCACGCGTTGACGGATAGTAGTGCTTGTCTAGCAGGAGCGAAGGGCACTGTCGTTGCTGTCCATGCCCTCGCCATTGAGTAGTAGACTGTATGTATCAATATGATATCCAGATGGTTATTAGTTGTTTTATTGTGTAGCCTGCTATCCTACTTAAAATAAAATCATGTGAGAGGGGGAAAAAATGACCACGTAGCTACCACTGGCAACATGACCGTGCTACCCAGTAGGAAGCACTTCAAGTCCGCAGGCACAACACCAGAGCATTGGCGGCCTATCGACTTGTAGTCCTGCCCAACCAGCCATGCAAAACGGTTTATAGTTGCAACAAATCTGCCCGATTTGCTGATTTGCTTTCTATATGCACACTCGCCCATATTCTGGTCGCCATATTGGACTGCAGCTACCCATACTTGGAGCTGTAGGCTATCACATCGTTGGCTATAGATCTCCACTGTGGATTTGTCCATAATATCCATAAAACCTAAGTCAAACAGGGAAATGGCTCCTTATTTTTCCACCATTAATTTTTCCCATTGTGAATTTTATAAACACTTAAAAATAAGGGTTGTGACTTTTATTCAAATTACCTTGTCTGAGAGAGATTTACATGGTTATCAAAATGTCACGCCAGGGTAAGTCTACACGAAACACTGCCCTTATTTGAAGTCTTCCTAAAATCCCCTATGGGGAAAAAGTTATGGTGGGAAAAACAATTGGAACCATTTCCTTGTTTGACCGCTAGGTTTAATGGGTATAATGACTCATATTGTCTTACTCTTATTACCGTTCTCCTTGCAGCATGATCACAGATATTGTTTTGTTTTTTCAAAAGACTCATCCTGGAAAGGCATGCTAAACTTTGGGAATAGCACTTATTTTTGCACTTTATTGCAGTAAAACTGTATTCCACAGCGTTGCAACCACATTAAAATATAATATAATTTGTATTTTTTATACACATTTTTTTTTTACTCATACTGGTGTGTTAACCTATTGTGTGTAGGCTATATTTAAAGAAATACACTTTTAATAAAATACATACTGTATTTAAATGAGAATTTAAACCATTACGAATGGAGACATGGAGGACAGAGAAAAGCCGACTCCTGATATCATTTGGGATACAGTTAAGGTGTACATTAGAGGAATGATAATCTCATACTCGGAAAAAGTTACATCTGATTTGGAAATTAGAATGAAAGAAAAATAATTCACTGTTTTAGAAAAAGCCCATTACAGGTAAAGATAAATACGTTTCTGAACTTTAAGCAGGAATACAATATTTTACTTTTGAAGAGAAACTAAACTCAAATAAAGCATACTACTTAATGGCAAATAAACCAGGTAAATACTGTAGCAGCAAATTGGGGACCAACTTCATATCTAATGATTTTGGAATGAGTCTGTTTGATGAGCAGGGTGTCCCGCTCCTTGAAAGCATCAGTTCTAGCCTTTAGCTCAGTGCAGAGCATTTATTGATGAAGCCGGTGACTGAAGTGGTATACTCCTCAAATCCATTGGATGAATCCCAGAAAATATTTCAGTCTGTGTTAGCAAAACAGTCCTGTAGCGTAGCATCCGCGTCATCCGACCACCTCCGTGTCTTCTGACCACTTCAGTATTGAGCAGGTCACTGGTACTTCCTGCTTTAGTTTTGACTTGTAAGCAGTAATCAGGAGGATAGAATTATGGTCAGATTTTCCAAATGGAAGGAGGGAGAGCTTTGTAGGTGTCTGTGGAGTCAAGGTGGTCTAGAGTTTATTTATTTTTTCCTCTGGTTGCAGATGTGACTTGCTGGTAGAAATGAGGTAAAAACAGATTTAAGTTTGCCTGCATTATTAGTGTTGCGCTGTTGGTGCACTGGGTTGGCTATGTTTTCCCATTTTGAACCATATTATTAGTAGCTCCTCATGTCTGTTTTAATATTGAGGAATATTTAACTTTCTCTTGTGATAAGGAGTTTCGTCATCAGGTGGAAGACATTGTCCGCTCTCTGGTCAGTCTCACCGGAGGAAAGGAAGGAGAGAGTCGGGACCGTGAGAGGCGGAGCCTCTGCTGTGCTCTCCCTCCCTCCGCTGAGACTAATTCCCCATTCGAAACAACTGGGAACTCTGGAGAAAAAAAAACGTGAAAAATGTATTTGAACGGTCATCCAACTAGAAATTCCAACTCTGGTCTCTTTCTAGAGCTCCGACATTCCGACCTGAAGATCATTGACGTCATGATTGGACCTCGTATTATTCCGAATTCCCAGTTATTGTGAACGCGGCATTATGCCTTGTTCAAAACAACTCGGGAATTATCCGACTTCAGTGCGTTCAGGACAACTGGGAACTCAGAAAAATGTGATCTGATTGGAAAGAAACGGTTTGAATGGTCATCCAAACTCGGAATTCCAAGTTGGAAACTCGGGCATCTTTCTCGAGCTACGACCTGAAGATCACTCACGCTATGATTTGATCTTTTTTTTTCACCGAGTTTCCAGTTGTCTTGAAATCACCAGATACAGGTATCATCAGTCCAGTGAAATAAAAAAGCGAATTATTTGAAAAGGATTTCAATTTCTGCTCAACAGTACCTCGCACGTGCTCACCAACTGATCTATTTTGTTGTATTTATTTAAAATATGTATTTTTATTTAACCTTTATTTAACTAGGCAAGTCAGATAAGAACAAATGCTTATTTACAATGACGGCCTACCCCGGCCAAACCATAACCCGGATGACGCTGGGCCTATGGGACTCCCAATCACGACCGGTTGTGATACAGTCTGGAATCGAACCAGGGTCTGCAGTGACGCCTCTAGCACTGATTAGATTCGGAAAGCTCAATTAGTGAAAGATTATGATCGTGGAGGTTTACAGGCTATTGATTTTGAGTCGTTAGTGGGTGCTTTTAGAATTAAATGGTTGAAATTATATCTGTCTAATCCTACATCTGTGGTATCATATCCCTAACAGTTTGTTTAATAAACTTGGTGGACTTGAATCCCCACCCCCCCACAAAAGTTTGATTTGGAACAATAGAGTTATTAAATTAATAGAGGAAATACATTTTAAATGGCGTTTGGTTTGACAAGGGTATTAATTTTGTATGTGAGTTGTTAGACAGCACAGGGGAGTTTTGCCATTTGATGAGTTCATTGGTAAATTTCAGGTCAATATTACTCAGATACATGAAGGTTTTCAAAGCAATTTCACTTCCTTTACTTGGACTTATTGAGAACATGTTATATTATACAGTTGTTGCCTCTTTTACAAGTTTACAAATTAATGACTTAAATATTTTGGATTTAAAAAAATTAACAATAAGTGGATACGATTGGCAGTTAAAGAAGTCATTTTTGGTGACTATAATTCAAAATATTGCTATGGAAGTGACCAACCCATGCTATGGTCAAAAGCGACTTCCTTTTACGTTAATTGTCCAGTTAAAAGTTCGTTAAACTTATTTTAAAATATTTTCTTCCATCTATCCTGTTAATGACTTCTTGCACAAAAGATTCAATTTTTACAAAATGCCTTGTGTTTTTTTGTTCCTCTGATTCAGAATCCATATTTTTTTAATTCCGAAAAAATATTAGAAGCCATGTCTCTGAATGTCTCATCGCCTTGTCACATACAAATGATGTTGTGAATTAGGGGGTTCGCCTGGTGTTCTATTGTTTAATTTTTCATTGTATTCACATACATGTCCCTGTATTGATGTGTAATATTGTTATTATTGTTGCAATAAAAAATTAAATCAAGTAGTAAATCTGACATTTTCGAGTTTTCTAGTCCCGGCTAGCACTTGAACGCGGCAGAGTTTGCCAGTTTGTATTCCTAAAACCCGGAAATAAGTCACCTCTGGTTTGCCATCTCTATGGGAAACGTTTATGTGGAATTAATAGGGGTTTGGAATAAAGTTCGAAAATAAGGTATAAGGTTAACACAGATTTAAGAGATCGGATGCGTTTTGTTCTATGAGATAATAGCTGTCAGTTAACATGACCTTAATTAATTATAAAGCCTTTATGTGCGTTGTGTTTTTTTTAAATTATAATATACGTTCTACAAAATTCACAAAAATGGATGTGAGGTGATGAGATCATATAACAAAAGGTATAATATTTCCTAAGCCTGTGTTTACCACAGACGCTATTTTAGGCGTTTATATAAAAACCTTATAAAATCACAATTTCCCCCATAGACTTTGTCCAACTACTAAAAAGACGCCATTGTTATCAAGACAACTGAATTTGTCCGTCTCCACACGACACTCGCTGTGCGACCTACGTCATCAATTTGGGCAGCAGGCGTGTCCGCATAGCCCATTCTTATTCCCCAGCCTCTCACACTGAATTGCCCTTTCATCCTACACGCACGGAAGTGGGGTTTTAACGCGATCATTATCAATTCAACCGTCACCATGGGGCTTTCAAGTGATCCACATTTCCAGAAACTTGAACAATGGTACAAATCCAAAGCTGGGAACCTCAACATGAGGGACATGTTTGAGGCTGACAAGGATAGATTCAGCAAATTTAGGTAAGTAAGCTTACGATTGTTATTATGACCAATAGCCGATACTATACAGACATTTGGCACGGTATCTTGCATCAGTAACGGTATAGGTCAAACAATTGAATACGGAGCTAACTACATCAATAGAGCCAGTGCATGGGATGCGTTTTTTTGTACACCTTGGTACCAATCAAATGTGAATCCATAACTAAGCTTTAAATGTAAGCAGGGAAGCAAGAATAGTCATTTGTCTTTTAGCTATGTAGTTATCTGGCTAATCGCAAGCGCTTCATACTTGTATGAGTACACAGTACAAGGTCATCGTTTGTGATCGATTGTTTTTCCAGTCGTAAAACAGCTTCGTATCTGCTTTGTGAATTGTTCATGTTCCATTTCGCTCTACTACATCCAGTTACATTATAACTAGCTATATTGTTATCGAGCTGTCAATTATATTCGTTTTATGTAGGGCCCCATTTAACTGGGTTAGCTTGCTAGGTAATGTTAGCCCTAACTAGCTAAAGCTGTATGCTCGCTTCCTTCCATTCATCAGCTGGCGTTGGCTAACTACGTGCAGTTTTCCACATGCATAGCCTACCAGTAGGCGTGTTAAGTCTAGCTTACGAGGGACCTAAACCCAGTATAGACATATTTTAGGTACCACTGACACATTTACTGTAACAATGTAACCATCAAGATTGCTGTCACGACGTTCTAACGGAGGGGTCTGAAGTCGCACGTACGCCAGCCGTTAAGCAACAAGGCTAGCTAGCTACGCCCCAACAATAAAACCTGCACCATCTTCCGTAATCAAATCCAACTTTATTTGTTACATGCGTCGAATACCACAAGTGTAGACCTTACCCTGAAATGCTTACTTACAAGCCCTTAACCAACTGTGCAGTTCAAGAATAGTTAAGAAAATATTTATCAAATAAACCAATGTAAAAAGAAAAATGTTTTTATTATATTTAAAATAAAGTTGCATAACAATAACGAGGCTATATACAGTGGGTACCGGTACCAAGTCAGTGTGCGGGGGTACAGGTCAGTTGAGGGAATGTGCACATGTAGGTAGGGGTGGAGTGACTATGCATAGATGATGATAAACAGCGAGTAGCAGCGTACAAAACAAATGAGTGGGGTCAATGTAAATAGTCCAGTGCCCATTTGATTAATTGTTCAGTGGTCTTGTGGCTTGGGGTAATACAATTGTGTACCTTGTCTCTCCAAGCCACACTGTAGCACTGCAACACATACAGTCAGTAACACGTAATCTTGTTACCATTCAGAATAAATGATGTAATTGACACAGGAAGATGCATTGTATCACTGTACATAGAAATGATAAGGAATTTGTTAGAAACCCTACTTGATCATTCTAGATTATTACATTTGTTTTCTGTTATCTCTTTCCTTGGTAGCACAACCCTTGAGACAGACGATGGAGACATCCTGCTTGATTACTCCAAGAATCTTGTCAATGAGGAAGTCATGAGGATGCTGCTGGCCATGGTAAACATATCAATGTTATGTCTTCTCATAACTAACTAGTTTTGACTCAATGGGAATGACCAACCTACGTCATGGACCTATACACAGTGATATAAAAATACCTTAAAGTACTACTTAAGTTGTTCTTTTTGAGTATCTGTACCTTACTCTACTATTTATATTTTTGACCACATTTACTTCACTATATTCCTAAAGAAAATGTGTTTTTTACTCCATACATTTTCCCTGACAACCCAAAGTTCTCAAATCAAATTGTATTAGTCACATGCGCTGAATACAACGGGTGTAGACCTTACAGTGAAATGCTTACTTACGAGCCCCTAAACCAACAATGCAGTTAAAAATATATAGATAAGAATAAAAGTAATAAGTCATTTAAAGAGCAGCAGTAAAATAACTATAGCGAGACTATATACAGGGGGATACTGGTACACAGTCTATGTCCGGGGGGCACTGGTTAGTAGAGGTAATATGTACATGTAGGCAGAGTTATTAAAGTGACTATGCATAGATGATGACAACAGAGTAGCAGCTGTGTAAAAGAGGGGGGGCAATGCAAATAGTCTGGGTAGCCATTTGATTAGATGTTCGGGAGTCTTATGGCTTGGGGGTAGAAGCTGTTTAGAAGCCTCTTGGACCAAGACTTGGCGCTCCGGTACCGCTTGTTGTGCAGTAGCAGAGACAACAGTCTATGACTAGGGTTGCTGGAGTCTTTGACAATTTTTAGGGCCTTCCTCTGACACCGCTTGGTATTGAGGTCCTGGATGGCAGGCCCCAGTGATGCACTGGGCCGTTCGCACTTCCCTCTGCAGTGCCTTGCGGTCGTGGGCTAGCCGTTGCCATACCAGGCAGTGATGCAACCAGTCAGGATGGTGCAGCTGTAGAACCTTTTGAGGGTCTGAGGACCCATGACAAATCTTTTCAGTCTCCTGAGGGAATAGGTTTTGTCGTGCCCTCTTCACGACTGTCTTACTCGCTACATTTTGAATGATCCCTTAGCAGGAAAGGAAAATTGTGAAATTAACGCACTTATCAAGAGAACATGTGGTCATCCCTACTGCCTATAGTCTGGCGGACACACTAAACTCAAATACAGCTTTTGTAAATAATGTCTTGGTGTTGGAGTGTGCCCCTAGCTTTCTGTACATTTTAAAGACAAGAAAATGGTGCTGTCTACTTTTCTTTTTTATAAGGAATCTGAAATTATTTATACTTCTACTTTTGATATATTCAAAACCAAGATTAAGTCCAAGTTCACCATCCAACAACCAATATATGGACATCTTTCCTTTGGATAATTCGCAACGCAAACTGCATAGAATTTCACAATGGATTTGCAATTCTTCCAATGCGCTGCGTGTGCAATCACACAATATTATGTGAAATATTTTTACACACAATTTCCATATCAACAATAGAAATTACTGAAAAAGTTAAAACGTTAGTGTCTTATCAAAGTGAAATTCTAGCTTGATGAATCAAATGCATTCAGTAATGTCTTTTCTCATTAAGCAACATTAGCCCAACCTGCAAATTTAATAAGGAAAATGCATTTAGGCCTATCTTTACTTGTACATTTGTCTGTGACAGCGCTGTAGAAGTCACAGCAGAGTCCCATGTCCATTATATTATTCTGCATGGGTCATTCATTCAGAAAGCCATGACACCCACCATCTCAGATTGTTCTGAAATTGTTTCTGTTGCTAGAAACATAAGATTGGCATTCCTGAAACATTATTTTGTTGAAATTATCATTTGATTTCTGAGAATCTTTGGGGGGTTTTTAGGGTTCATATAATCCTCAATAAATATAGTACCTGACATTTGATTTGGACCATAATTCTTCCTAATATTGAGTAAGACATGAGGAATCTAATAAAATGATCAAAAGCCACCCGCGGACCCCGAACCCGTCACCCCAACAACCAGTGTTTAGAGAAATTAGCCACTGAAGTCGCTTACATTATTGACTCTGAATTCGTGTGAAAGTATGTTTTGCCCACTAGATGCTGCTGTTCCTGCTACTACCACCACACTCTTTTATCCATTTAGCTGGTCGCTTGTGTTCATTAAATGTTTAACAACATTTTTCTTTGCAACTTTGGTTAGAAAACCAATAGCTTTTGTTGCCTGGCTAACCAAACTCCTTGCGCCGGTCAAACGCTACTCCAAGCCCACAGATGTTAGGTTCTTCTCCGCATTGAGTCTGGATCTGAGTGCCTCCCTGACGGTTTCTAGAACGCAAACTCTTTCCAACCGTTCTGATTGGTCCCAGAAAGCGATGAGTTGGGCCAGATCCAGAACACACATGGGTAAAGCGGCGTTTTGAAAATGTGTCATTGGCATTGATACTCTGATTTTACTTTATTTTGTACAAAACTCTTCATTTTGATGTCAGCGCAAATAACTTCAATGATGATGGTCTCAGACTGAAGTATGTAGCGAATATAGAGCAGTGGAAGAATTCAGTTTGAGTTATCAGGCAATAGCTTTTTAAAATTATGAAAATAAATTGTGTGGTGAAGTTAGTCCACCATAAAAGTAATTCAGTTTATCCTGCTCTTAGTAACCTAATGCTTCTCCTTGAATAGTCCAACAAATGGCAGCTCTCTGAGAGGAGTATCGTAATGGTGCAATTCTCTATTTCAACTACATCGCACCAGTCCAGACCCACCCCCATCTCCAGTGCCATCATCACTCATCCGCCACGTGGCTTCAAACTGCACAAGTTGGTTTCTCGCTATCGCCCACGCACTTACAAAATTTGATAAAAAGCATTTGACCTTTCCATCGTCTTAGCGACAAGGGACTGGTTGATTTACAGTTGATGGACGAGAAAATTATCATCCAACCCTTCGGGTATCTCATATGCCAAGTCTTGAAATATGCAATTCTCATATTGAGACTTATCCTACAGACCTGAACGTTTGGAGAAATGGGCTAGTGGCTAAAACGTTGTGACAACACTCATATATAATGATACAATTATTTGGCAGTTGTATGTTTTTCACAAAAAATATAAGAAAACATCTCTATATGTAGTGTGATTTAATAAAATGTACATTTTTTTAAACCCAACACCACTACAAAACAGTGTGTTTGGTACTTTATTGGTTTGCTTGTTTGCCAGGAATGGTCTTATTAATCCAGACCTTTAAGAGGGGCTGTTTCCTCGACACAAATAAAGCCCAAGAGAAGTAATTGAATTGCTTTCATGGAAGACTCATTTCTTCTGATTAGTGTTGGGTACTGACTTCTAAACATCCTTATTCATGTTACCATATTAGAAATGAGGGCATGGAAATCTACTAAGTGAGAAAGGACATGCTATTGATTTAACCCAGGTAAATTGAATGAGAACACATTACAGCAACAACCTGGGGAATGGTTACAGGGGAGAGGGGATGAACAAGCCAATTGTAAGCTGGGGATGATTAGGTGACCGTGATGGTATGAGGGTCAGATTGGGAATTTAGCCAGGACACCAGGGTTAACACCCCTACTCTTACAATTAAGTGCCATGGGACCTTTAGGGACCACAGAGAGTCAGAGCACCTGTTTAACATCCCATCTGAAAGACAGCTCCCTACACAGGTCAATGTCCCCAATCACTGCCCTGGGGCTTTGGGATATATATTTATTTATTTATTTTTTAGACCTGAGGAAAGGGTGCCTCTTACTGGTCCTCCAACACCACTTCCAGCAGCATCTGGTCTCTACCCAGGGACCAACCCTGCTTAGCTTCAGAAGCAAGCCAGCAGTGGGATGCAGGGTGGTATGCTGCTGGCTTGAGCTCAGGTTGGGGAGGAGTGAGGAATTTGGGCCGAGGTCAGATGAAGTGAGAACGATTTGAATGGCTGGAAAGGAATTCCCTGGCGCCTTTTTTTTTATGCAGTTTTAGAAAATTTATATTTTGCGCATAAAAACAACCACAATTGTAAAAAAAAAATAGCCTTTAACACAAAATATATATATATTTTTATATATAGTTGTATTTTTTTTATTTGACTTTTCATAACATCTTTTTAATTCTATTATCACAGGTTAAGCACTACCCACCCTGACTGCACATCAGTGATGTAAACGTATCATGCATGCACACAGCCGGCATGGCTCCAGCTGTCAACCCTCATCAACCTTAAGCCTCTTCGCTCTTAGTGAAAGTCTATTTATAGTCCTACCTCTGCATGTCAACTCATTATTGTTGTGCTAGCTACCAGATGACTGAGAAATCTTGATAATGCAATGCATCTAGTAGCATTTTATACTTAAAATTGTCTCTTCATATTATAGTCACATCAGCAATTTCGGTCCATTCCCCAACAATAGAACCCCTGAGAGTACACCGTTGACAAACACATTTGACAGAGATGGAAAATGTCCTTGTAATTGGAGTTTGGCCAGCCCACCCACTTCTATTCATTCATCCAGAGTATCATGCAAGACTAGTACCCTGGGAATGTGGTGAAACGGACATTACATTCAGACCAACACTTCCTTCTTATGTTTAAGGAAGAAGGATTGCTAAAATCGAGACATTTCTAGACC
The DNA here is from genome assembly GCF_023373465.1 of Oncorhynchus keta. Lineage (NCBI taxonomy): Eukaryota > Metazoa > Chordata > Actinopteri > Salmoniformes > Salmonidae > Oncorhynchus > Oncorhynchus keta. The sequence continues at coordinate 45,751,524 of NC_068437.1, read as the reverse complement.
TACCGGTATATGCTGTCGCAAATGCTACGCTTGTTGTAATAACCTGTTTGTGGGCATTGAGTGATTGCAGATGGTAGCAACAATGCTGCTATTCAATGATTGCATCAATTACCTCTCAATAAGTTGAATCTTTCTTGTGCAGGCCAAGTCCAGGGGAGTGGAGGAAGCCAGAGACAAGATGTTCTCTGGAGAGAAGATTAACTTCACTGAGGTACCATGACTACCTGAGTTCTTTTCTCTCTATTGTGGTACTTTGCCTGAACATTTTAACTTTTTTAACACTGGCAGATATAGAAAATTAAAGTTGAGAAGTTCTGATTATACTGCGGTAACCTTACAAATATAATCATTGTATTGTAATAACACTATACTACCAACGAGATGAGAGGAGGCTACTCTGAAAATAGACAAAGTAGGACACTCTCACAATAACTATTTTCTAAAGAGTGGGCAGTTGTTGCACACTGTGGTCACTATTGCAAAGTCATTCAGGGAAAACATGGTTCCCACCCACTCTCCAAACGCCACTCATGACGCAATGACAACATTGTGCAATCACTTCCTCAATGAGACTGCACGTTATATACACACAGGTATATATACTCATTCAATATGTTTGCACATGCAAAGAATGGTATTCAGATTTTGATATCACTATTTGTATTGTATTGAGGTGATTATATTCTATATTTCTTAGAGGCTTGGGCAAAAAAATGTTGCACTATCCCTTTAAGTAATAATCTTCTTAGTCATGATTAATAAGGGTGTTATAATCAAGTTTCTTCCCCCTCCCCTAACTGTGTGTGTCTCTGCATGTCTGCGCGCGTGTAGGGCCGTGCCGTCCTCCACATTGCCCTGCGTAACCGCTCCAACACTCCCATTAACGTAGATGGCCAGGATGTCATGCCCGAGGTCAACAGGGTCCTGGACAAGATGAAGGCCTTCTGTCATGTGAGTGGAGTCCAGTTTCAGCTGTTACCCCAGCATTTATGCAAGGGCATCTTTACATAGAGATAACAGCTTCTACCCCCAAGCCATAAGACTGCTGAACAATTAATCAAATGGCCACCGGACTATTACATTGAACCCCCTTCACCCCCCACCCACTTGTTTGCACACTGCTGCTACTCGATGTGTATTATCTGTGCATAGTCACTTCGCCCCTACCTACATGTACAAATTACCTAAACTAACCTGTACCCCCGCACATTGACTCGGTACGGGCTTGCAAGTAAGCATTTCACGGTAAGGTCTACACTTGTTGTATTCGGTGCATGTAACATATAACGTTTGATTTGTTCCATCTCTAAGCATCTATGGGAAGTTTCCAGGACAACAGTGTCTGGGAAATTGCCAGTATATATTTTTTATTGGGTGGTCTTAAACTAAATCTGAATGGATTCAAATGCAACAGTCACTATACAAAAAAATGTAAGATTTGTGAATAAATTAATTCATATAGTTAATTAACTGTATTGTAGTTGACGGTGTCAGCTAATGGCCGTTGGAAATAAGAGTATTTGAAAGGGAGGTAGATTATCTCTCGTTGTTTTTAAATTGAGATGTACGCACACATCTGACATGTGCCTCTTGTTTTTGTGTGTGTGTGTTGCAGAAAGTGCGTAGTGGCGAGTGGAAGGGCTTCAGTGGAAAGGCCATCACTGATGTTGTAAACATTGGGATCGGTGGGTCTGACCTGGTGAGTGTGTGACTTGTCAAACAACTATTTTCTTATTTTCAATCCATTGTAATTTCTAAAGCCCTTTTTACATCAGCAGTTGTCACAACGTGCTTATACAGATACTGATCCTAAAACCCCAAAGAGCAAGCAATGCAGATGTAGAAGCACAGTGGCTGGGAAAAACTCCCTAGAATGTCAGGAACCTAGGAGAAAGCCTAGAGGAACCAGGCTCAGAGGGGTAGCCATTCCTCTTCTGTCTGTGCTGGGTGGCGATTATAAGAGTACATGGCCATTTAGACCAAATTGTTCTTCAAGATGTTCAAATGTTCATAGATGACCAGCAGGGTCTACAGTTCAACACCTTAGGAGTAAATGCGCCCTAGGGACGGCATGGGAGAGAGCGAGCGAGCAAGCCAGTGATTCAGCCCCTGCAATAGGATCCGAGGCAGAGACTCCCAGTGATGAGTAGGAGCCGGCCAGGCATAGACGGCAAGGATGGTTTGTTACTCCAGTTTCTTGCCATTCACTTTCATAGGACCCCTCTTAAAAAAAGTTTAGTAGTTTAGCAGATGCTCTTATACAGTGCGACTTAGAAGCGCAATTAGGGTTAAGTGTCTTTGCTTAAGGGCACGTCGGCAGATTTTTTTCATCTAGTTGGCTCAGGGATTTGAACCTGCGACCGTGTTTTCTTCTCTCACATGGATCGGCAGATCATTCAATAAAATAAACAGCTCTACAGGAGAAATCCCTGCCTACAGCTGTTTGCTTAGAAATTCTCTGCGTAATAAGGAGGCCTGCGTCTTGTGACCGTAGTGTACGTTTAGGTATGTGCGGCAGGACCAAATCAGAGACAAGAATAAGTCCATACAATGCTTATTTTCTTTTTTCTATTTTCTTATTTTCTTCTCTTGTTCCCACTTATTTAAAACAATTCAAATGAAGATGTAGATGTGTCCTATTGTAGTGTGAGCTGTATTGGATGCTTGACTGAGTCATGCTGAATATTATAAACTGTAATGTTTCATTATTTGAGTCAGATCCTCTGAGCTATTCAATAGTCTCACAGAGCCATACAGTATATGGCTTTGTTACAGACCTGGGGTAACTATAGTTTTAACTAAGCTTTGTGGAAAGTAAGTATTTTTTTGGCGGGAACAAATAGTTACGATTTTAAAACATATCCAACAAAAATATTACTTTTTTAAAAAACTATTTGAATACAGAATTGTTTTTATTTTTTTATACATTTTTTTTATTTCACCTTTATTTAACAGGTAGGCTAGTTGAGAACAAGTTCTCATTTACAACTGCGACCTGGCCAAGATAAAGCATAGCAGTGTGAACAGACAACAGAGTTACACATGGAGTAAACAATTAACAAGTCAATAACATAGTAAAGAAAAAAAGTTTTTTTTTTTTGTTTACTATTTGAGTACAGATATGAGAAGGCAACTACTTATGCAACTACTACTAAATATTTGAGTACAGATCATAGGAAATTATTACTTTTCTGAAAATATTGGATTGGCTGCCTTCAACTATGACAGGGCTATATCTGGAACTGCATGTTGAAGATGTACTGTAAATAGAATGAATAGAGCACACACAATCTCGTATACTATTCCAGAATGAGTGACGCAGCGGTCTAAGGCATTGCATCTCAGTGCTAGAGGTGTCACTACAGACCCTGGTTTGATTCCAGGCTGTATCACAACCGGCCGTGATTGGGAGTCCCATAGGGTGGTGCACAATTGGCCCAGCGTCGTCCAGGTTAGGGTTTGGCTGGGACAGGCTGTCATTGTAAATAAGAATTTGTTCTTAACTGGCTTGCCTGGTTAAATACAAATAAAAAATGAAAGTCATATTTGATCTACACAATACATTTCTATCTGAACATTTTGTAAATATTCAGTCTCCTGACTGTCATTGCCCCAGGGGTACATAATCAAATCAAACCAATTAATCAATGATATTATGTATAGATATAGTGCTTATAGACAGTTTACACCCCCTTTTTTCACATTCGTTACAAGGTGGCATTGACATTTAAACACCCCCGAGTCAGTACATGTTAGAATCACCTCTGGTAGCGATTACAGCTCATCCTAATATTTATATATTCCTTCATTTCATTCTTTAAATTTTAGGTTTATGTGTATTATTGTGAATTGTTAGATTTTACTGCACTGTTGGAGCTAGAAACACAAGCATTTCAAAACACCTGCAATAACATCTGCTAAACATGTGTATGTGACCAATAAAATTTGATATGAGTCTGTCTGGGTAAATCTCTAAGAGCTTTGCACACCTGGATTGTACATAAACATCTATGGCAAGTCATGAAAATGGCAGTTTAGCAATGATCAACAACCAACTTGAAAGAGCTTGAAGAATTAAAAAAATAATAATGGGCAAATATTGCACAGTACAAGTGTGCAAAGCTCTTATGAAATTTACCCAAGAAGACTCCCAGCTGTAATCGCTGCCAATGTGGTTTCTAACCTGTATTGACTGAGAGGGGGGTAGATTATTGTGTAGATCATTGACAAAATGACAAATCAATTTTAACCCCACTTTGTAACACAACAAAATGTGAAGAAATCCAAGGATGTGTCGACTTTCTATAGGTACTGTAAGTATAAATACGTTGACGCTCAACTACTGTATGGCACTTTCAACATGCCACTGAAAAGTTTGAAAGCCACAATTTTGAACCTCTTTGTCCATCTTGAGGGTAAGTGTTCTTGTTTTGAACACACACTATACCATATTTCAAGGGTTAGTTTACTCCGAATACAAACTAGCATGATTTTCCACCTACCTTGGTTGTAGTTGATTCAACACGGCAGTTTGGGGATATTTTGTTTCCTTTTGACACTTCATAGCCATGTTTCTACTGTTAGCGTTTTCAGTAACACTTAACATTAAACTGTTCTTCTGCCTCTGTAATAATAAAACTGTAATTACTTTTGGAGCAACATTCCTTCTATCCCCCTTCAGCGCTTTGCATTTTATTTCAAAAAATTCTGGTAACTGCTGTTGTATTTAGTAGTTGTATAATACTTTGGTAATTGCACAGCAATTAGCAGAGTTGTCTTATTTGACTTATGTAATAACAATGTTGCTATTGTAAAGAGCTACTACACATGTATAGGAACTTGATGTCAAGTGTTACTGTATTACCTTGTCTCACTCATGAAAATATGTGTGTTAGTCATTTTGAAGCTGTAAAAGTGGTCTACTCTAATGTTGAGGTGATTCCATGTCCCTCATGTATTTAGTTATAGGTTCTATAAAGATGAACATCTAAGAGCCCTCCAAACTATGTGTTATGATCATATATTTAGACTGATTCAACTATTATAGTTTTTGGTACTTCATCAAATATGTAAATGCCATGAAATATTTTTTAGGTTTCAAATAACTTGCGTATATTAAAATACCTTAAAATATGATTTGGTTTTCTGAGAGGTATTCAAAATCCTTTGAAATATGATTGGGTTTTCTGAGACTTGTATTTGAAAAACAGAGTTTACTTTTAGTTTAAACTCAACTTTCTTCTACTACCTTGAGTATTTGGAAAGTTGTTATTTTCAAACGACAAAATACAGCTGTTTTCTGCCCTGCTTTGGTATTACAGTAGTGAGCTATAAAGGAATTATTACTGTGCCGCTAAGCTCTGGTATAAGCAGAGAATACACTGCTGGGGTGTTGATGCAAAGCTACAGTATGCTGTAGGTGGTACAGTAGGCAACAGAACAAAGAGTATGCTTGAGCTGTTGGCTTGGTACTTGTAGTTACTGGGATTTGATTCAAATAATTTTGTCATGCTGTCATATCTCATAATATTGTGTATCCTCTCGAAGGGCTCATGTTGACAGGCTCTGAAGTCCTAATGGATACAGAAAACGCAGTTACATTTGAATTGCACATAGGATAGAGGGAAGTTGAAATGGTAATGTTGTGCATCCTCCTCTCAGGGTCCTCTCATGGTGACTGAGGCCCTGAAGCCCTACTCTAAGGGTGGCCCCAACGTGTGGTTCGTGTCCAACATTGACGGTACACACATGGCCAAGACTCTGGCCCAGCTCAATGCTGAAACCACCCTCTTCATCATCGCTTCCAAGGTGACAGACTGACTCAACACACACACCTCCTCCTGTTGCCATGGTTACACACATCCTAAAGCCATAGGGCTCTAGATGCTTAAATAATTCAATGCTATAAATCAATGTCTCATTCAGTGCTATGGTGGTTAATAATCTGTGTGTACATTGTTGTGTTCTGGTGTGATTTCATGTTTGAATAGTAATTTATGGTTTGAAGCTGGAAAAGGTGGCAGGCTAATGATGCTCCTTCAGTGTCACACGCTGTGTACTACTTCCACTGGGACTCGTGTCACTCTGTTGTCCTTTTTCAGACCTTCACCACCCAAGAGACCATCACCAACGCTGAGTCTGCCAGGGACTGGTTCCTCCAGACAGCCAATGACGTGAGTAGACTCCTGACAGCCAATCACAAGACACCTTTGTCTGTAACCAATGCCGTTATAAGTTCAGCTTAAATTCAGCCAGTGATTTTAATATTTTCTCTGCGGACATTACATAATTTTAGCCACACAGGTCAGTTTAGAATAGTCCAAAGCACAGCTGGAGTGTCATATCACATTTGGATCAACTAACTCTATTTTCTTCTTCACAGCAATCTACTGTTGCCAAGCACTTTGTGGCGCTGTCCACCAATGCAGTAAGTGGCCATTTTGAATGACACTTTCCACCTTACATTGTTACCTACCTGCCGACCGATATATTGCACAAGTAATTTGACTGTTACTCTTTTTGTTGTCTCCCTTCTCTTCCAGCCCAAAGTGCAGGCGTTTGGTATTGACACAAACAACATGTTTGAATTCTGGGATGTAAGTATACACTTCTATGCACACTGAGTTAGCCTCTGACCCCCTATTTAATAATTTAATGAATCTGAACTAAAGTGAGGCTTTATTTTGCCAATTGACATGGTTTGTAAAAAAAAGCATTTATGCATTATTTTTCTGCTGGGAGATATTTTGACCACATTCTGGGTGTAGAATTTATTTCAAAATAAATTGGAATGAAACTGTTAAGCGTATGAATTTGTGGCTATGGTATCGACACGTTACATTCTGAACCATAGACTCATGCGGTAAAGGGGTCATTTGAACTTGATCAAAACAATGGAAATGCCATTGAAACACATTGGTGAAAGATGCAGTGGGGGAAAGATTCAAAATATTCCTCATTGCTCTCCTGCAAAGTTGGCCTACATTAAGGGTATTGTTTATGTGTATTTCACACTATGTTGAGGTAAAAATCAGAGTATAATGCTTGTATAAAAACCAATCAACTGCATTACAGTTCAAAATGACTGACTTCTATGCTACCAGCTTATATGAACCGGAGTTAGCATTTAGCAGTCACTTCTTAATCTGAGAAGGGACTACTTCTCAATGTTATGTAGCAAAAATAGCCAAATATATTCAAATCGTATTTTAGTAACCACATTGTGGGCCTGTTACAATCATGACGAATATCCACAGATTTGTATGTGCGCCAATCCGGTGTTCTTCTGTCCCCCATAGTCTGGTTTTAACCTCATCTGTTGGAAATGAGCGATGTTGGCGAATTGGTGTCTTTTTAAAGAAAGGGTGCATCGATTCTGTGTATAATTGCAGTATAGTTTGACTAGTACACTGTCGAGGTGATGGCCATTGTCTGTTTTTGTATAACTTTTCAAGGTTTTGAGTAAGAAAAGGGAACCTTGCCGCTCTGTAGTGGTTGATTTTGTGACTGTGATGTCATGTTGGCTTTCTCTCAGTGGGTTGGAGGGCGTTACTCCTTGTGGTCGGCTATTGGACTGTCCATTGCACTGCACATAGGTATGTATGTGTGTCTGTCAATATTAGAACTCTAGGGATGTAGTGTAATATTGCAGATTTGCGCTTTTTGTCAAATGCGAGAAGTTGGTATGTGAATTAAAATGTAATTCATCGAAAGCAGCATAAATACTACTAGTGATTTGACTTTAAGAATTGATCCTAACACTTTTTTCTACCTCTTTTGTCACCATGCAGGGTTTGAGAACTTTGAGCAGCTTCTGGCTGGTGCTCACTGGATGGTATGCACATTTCTCTCTCACATAGTGTCAATTCAACACAACTATTTATCCCTTCAGGGGCAATTGAAAATAATCCCAAACTAAATAAATGTAGAATTGGTAATATGTTAACAATGAATGGGTTGTCCTTCCCAGGACAACCATTTCCGCAGCACCCCCATTGAGCAGAATGTCCCCGTTCTGCTTGCCGTGCTGGGTGTCTGGTACATCAACTTCTTCCAGGCCGAGACCCATGCCATGCTGCCCTACGACCAGTACATGCACCGCTTCGCTGCATACTTCCAGCAGGTCAGGCAGGCGGCCGTACATGGGTTCAAATACTATTTGAAGTCTTTAAAATACTTTGAGCGTTTGGCACGCCAAGCATGTTGAAGCAGGTGGGTGGGGTTTGCACTTTGGAAATGTTATATTGGTTCCATTCAACAGACAAGTCCGAACAACTGCAGCTGAAGTGATTTGAAATGATTTCGTATTTCAACCTAGTTCTGAGTAATGCAAGCAGGCAGGAGCCAGGAATAGCTATATGCTAGGGCTGTATGGATGGGGCATCTGTTTGGGCTAGACAAGAGAAACCAGGGACAGGATCGTGATGAGTAGACAATTTGAATTTAATTGGATAGGTGATAGTAAGTAATATGGTGAAATCTTGCTGAAGCTTATCCTTACCTATCCAGTCTGTCAGATCTTCAAAGGGAAGGAAAACCCTTTCTATTAAGGGTGACTTGCAGGTGCACTAGAATATAAGGGATTCATAATCATAGGTTACCTTACACCGCTTCCTTTCAATGTTTCCCCTTTTTTATTTATGAATTTCAGTCTAACCAACAACTTTAACTGTCTTTCATCCACAGGGCGACATGGAGTCCAACGGGAAGTACATCACTAAAGATGGAGCTCGTGTCAACTACCACACCGGACCCATCGTCTGGGGCGAACCCGGAACCAACGGACAGCATGCCTTCTACCAGCTCATCCACCAAGGTAACTGCCACACACCTGTCCTGTCCTCCAGACCCTTGTTCATAATATAGACTGTTACAGTATATGAACCAGTTTCTATTATATCATTCCCTAATAACTGCTGAAATGAGATTAAAATAAAACGTGACCTCTCCATGTAACCTTTTGTGTGTTGACCCTTCCAGGCACACGTATGATTCCTGCTGACTTTCTCATTCCTGCCCAGACACAGCACCCCATCAGGGACAGCCTCCACCACAAGGTAGTGCACCCTCATGGCTCCCTAAATGTATTAGTACCCTAATGGCTAATCCAACATCCTCTATGCTTACTCCCTCACTCTGCCACATAACCTATTCTATCGTTCAACCATCGAAACTGTCAACTCTGACTTAATTTATTCAGACTTGAATTCATTTCAGACTAGTATTCTTTCTCAGTCAAACCCAGAATTATGTCAAATGTACATACAGAGTTTGATTTAAAACAGTTCATTAATATGTATGTATTTGACTATACCTCTGGATCTCCATAGATCCTGATGGCCAACTTCCTGGCCCAGACTGAGGCCCTGATGAAGGGGAAGACTTCAGACGAAGCCAGGAAAGAGCTGGAGGCCACTGGCCTGGGAGGAGCAGAGCTGGAGCAACTGCTGCCACACAAAGTGAGTGGATTTACTCATCAGACACAGTTGCATTACTTTTGACCAGAGCCCTATGGGCCATGAGGCTCTTATCAAAAGTAGTGCACTATAAAGGGAATAGGGGACACAGTAACTGCCACACATACCAGACAGACACTGGGCCAGTCTATAATCTATTGATGAAAAGATATGCACCATTTGATTGTCAGTGTTGTTTCTGGATTATGCTTTGATGTACAGCATGTTTGGTCAATTATTGTTAAACAATGTATTTTACCCTCAATGAAAGGTCTTCCAGGGGAATAAGCCCAGCAACTCCATTGTTTTCAAGAAGCTGTCACCCTTCATGCTGGGAGCACTGGTTGGTAAGTACTGTAGTAGCTGTTGTCATGTCAACAGCCAATCCCTGCACAGAATAAAACCTTAGTATTTTATAATATTGATTTATAGAATCGTTAAGGAAGAGGTGCACATGTGAGTACCGATAGGACACATGAGTGAGTAGCTCCATTTTGCACCATCAAAACTATGGTTATATGTAGAAACCAGACAACAGTTTTTAAATTAATTATTTAAAGTCGATAGATCAACATATCCCTAAGCAACTGGGGGAGAGTGAGCGGTCAGTTATGTACAACAGAGAACCAATCAGTTGGTAAAGCGACTAGGCAACACAACCCAAACAAGCCATGGCTTCCCTCAGAGGAAAAGACAAGGAACAACTTGGACATGCTAAAGGTTGTCGAGGAAAACATTTGTTAAAATGCTCTCAATGCACACCAAAACAAACAAACTGTTACAATCAGTTGTTAAAGTAGATTCGCTGGAAAATAAAGTAGATTCTATAGTTGTAGACATACAAGGTGTGCGCATGAATGAACAAGACAATGAAATTAGCCTTCCGGAAACAAGTTTGCGAACAGCAAGAAAACAGAATGAGACGAAACAACATGAGAATATTGTCCTTACCAGAAGATAAGGAAAAAGGAGACTTTTCCAGCCACGTGGTAAAACTGATATCAGAGGAGCTTGGCGTGGATATATCACAGAAGGATCTGGAACGATTCCATCGGCTCGGCGTGAAACGGAAGAACACTAAATGACCTCACATAGTTCCACAGCTTGAGGATTACCATCAGACCAAAGTCAACATTCTGAAGGTACAAGGGGAAAGGAGATTAAACTCCATGGCCAGTCCATTCGATTAGTCCAGGACCTGTCTAAGCTGAGAAAAAACACAAGCAATTCATTCAAATCAGACAGTCAGTGGAGGAAAAAGGAATTGAGTCTCAACTCCGCTTCCCGGCAGTGCTGTGGGTATAGAAAGGAACACAAAAGATGGAATTCACAAGTGCCGGTGAAGTCCGAAATAGGCTGCAAGAAACCATTCCAGTTGAAAGAGAGCCCAATGCCCTGAGAGAACTAAGCTGTGCTACACTAGTCTACATGCAGCGATGCCCAAGACCAGCTTATTGTAACTTGAGACAATTTTTTTATTTAACTAGGCAAGTCAGTTAAGAACAAATTCTAATTTACAATGACTGCCAGGAACATTGGGTTAACTGCTTTGTTCAGGGGTAGAACAACAGATTTTTACCTTGTCAGCTCAGGGATTCGATCAAACAACCTTTTTTGGTTACTGGCCCAATGCCCTGACCACTAGGCTACCTGCCACCCTCCCCCTAATACAATCTAAACTCTATTTCCCCCAACTGTACTTCTCTAGGAAGTAACAATAGACATAGCTGATACCAATGAGCTACATGGACACTGAAAAGACAATTACAAAAGAGTGGGCGTGAAGGGGTGGGTGTGTGTCTGCATGTGAATGGGAGGGTGAATATGTGTAGGAGGGCTGGAGAGAATGGGTAAGTGAATGCATAGGGTATGTGTTGCATGTGAATGGATGAGTGAGTCGATATATTGATGGGTGTAAATGTGTCTGAGAAGAAGAATGGGTGGGAAACAATGGGAGGTTGGGATAAACTTTACCTGGGTGGATAAGGGAGGGCAAAGATGGGAGGTGGTGATTGGCTTGGATGGTAGGTTGGAACAAGCTTGGGTGGGGTAAATGGGAGTGAACTGGGAGGGTGAGGTGGAGACAGGTTGGCTTGTGAAACAGAAGGAAGGATTTAACTATACTACAATGTATTTTGGTGACTTGCAAACATGCTATAAAATGATTAAAAGTGCTGGACAGATTAGGAGAGGATGTCAAGTCATTATTATTATTCCTTGTTTGTCATTTATAGTTAAGATTCAATGGTGATTATTAGTGAGAGTGGAGAGGGGCTTATGCGATTGGGATGGGTTGACTGGGAGGACATCAGACACTTCTGTGTGTGGGGCCTCTACTCATCCCACTTCAGTCTCTCGGTGGGCCCACTCTCCCCAAGTAGACCCCCAGCCACTACTTTCATTTACAAGGTATTACAAACTGACCACAGTATTTAATTGGCAGTCTTCCTCCATTGTATGTACAATGACATAATCCACAGACTGTTGGTAAATTAAGGCCGAAAAAGGCATAACGCCTCAAAGTTCAAAAGGTACTTTGCTTTATTTTTTGTGTTTTCTGTTAAATGTCTGCTCAGCTCACATGCTCTATTTTTTAATTATATCATAATTATGTATTCATACTGTGATATTTAATACATTTGCAACCTGTTTCTGCTTTGTCATTATGGGGTATTGTGTGTAGATTGACTAGGGGGGAATAGAATCCATTTTAGAACATAATAAAATGTGGAAAAAGTCAAGAGATCTGAATATTTTCCTGATGCACTGTATACACTGAACAAAAATATAAATGCAACACGTAAAGTGTTGGTCCCATGTTTCATGAGCTGAAATAGAAGATCCCAGAAATTTTACATATGCACAAAAAGCTTATTTCTCTCAAATTTTGGCCATTAATTTGTTTACATCCCTGTTCGTGAGTATTTCTCTTTTGCCAAGATAATCCATCCACCTGACAGGTGTAAAATATCAAGAAGCTGATTAAACAGCATGATCATGACACAGACCCACCTTGTTTTGGGGACAATAAAAGGCCACACTAAAATGTGCAATTTTGTCACAATACCACAGATGTCTCAGGTTTTGGGGGAGCGAGCAATAGACATGCTGACTGCAGGAATGTAAACCAGAGCTGTAGCCAGAGAATTGAATATTAATTTCTCTACCATAAGATGCCTCCACGGTCGTTTTAGAGAATTTGGCAGTACGTCCAACTGGCCTCATATCCGCAGACCACACCAGCCCAGGACCTCCACATCTAGCGGCTTCTCCTGCGGGATCATCTGAGATCAGCCACCCAGACAGCTGATGAAACTGAGGAGTATTTCTGTCTTTATTAAATACCTTTGGTAAAAATAGAAAAGAGTAGAGGGCCTAGAGCTGCCCTGCGGTACACCACACTTTACATGTTTGCCATTTAGAGAAGCTTCCATTTAAAGAACCCTTTGAGTTCCATTAGATAGCTCTGAATCCACGATATTGAAGAGGTTGAAAAACTCATGTTTTTTTTTCAACTTCAGGTTATGGCAAATAATATCAAAGGCTGCACTGAAATCTAACAGTACAGCTCCCACAATCATATTATTATCAATTTATTTCAACTAATCATCAGTCATTTGTGTCAGTGCAGTGCATGTTAAGTCCCCTTCTTTATAAGCATGCTGAAAGTCTGTTGTTTATTTGTTTACAGAGAAATAGCATTGTATTTGGTCAAACACAATTTTTTTCCAACCGTTTGCTAAGAGCTGACCGCAAGCTGATATGTCTGCTGTTAGAACCAGTAAAGGCCGCTTTACCACTCTTTGGTAGTGGAATTCCTTTGGCTTCCCTCCAGGCCTGAGGACAAAGACTTTCCTCTAGGCTCAGATATAACATTTGACAGATAGGAGTGGCTATTGTCAGCTACCATCCTCAGTAGCTTTCCAACTAAGTTGTCAATGCCAAGAGGTTTGTCATTATTGATCAATGATAATTTTCCCACCTCTCCCACACTAACTTTACAAAATGTTCTTTATTTGTTTTTTTTATGCATTAATACAATTGCTCACTGTTCATTGTTGGCATTTCCTGCCTAAGTTTGCCCACGTTGCCAATTAAATAATTAAGGTAATTGGCAACATCAAATGGTTTTGTGATGAATAATCCATCTGATTCGATGAAAGATGGAGTTGAATTTGTCTTTCTGCCCATAATTTCCTTTAAAGTGCTCAAGTTTTTTTCCATTCTTTATCATTGATCTTGGGTTCATAATACAGTTTCTTCTTTTTGTTGAGTTTAGTCACATAATTTCTCAATTTGCAGTAAGTCAGCCACTCCTATTGTCCCATCTCTTTCAACCATAAATTATTTAAATTCTTCATCAATCCATGGAGCCTTGACAGTTTTAACAGTTAGTTTCTTAACAGGTGCATGTTTATCAATAATTGGAAGAAGAAATGTTCATAAATTCATCAAGTGCAGCGTCTGGATGCGCCTCAGTAGTCGCATCAGACCAACAAATATGTTTAACATCATCCACAAGATTCACAGCTAAATCTTTTGAATGATCTCTTTTACACTTTTAGGCCCAGCTGTTGGAACTATGACTTCCCTGGATATAGCCACTATATTGTGATCACTGCATCCAATGGATACAGATACAGCTTTAGAACAAAGTTATACAGTATTGGTAAAAATGTGATTGATACATGTGGATGCTTGTTTCTGTAGTGTTTGTAAACACCCTGGTAGGTTGATTAATAACCTGAACCAGATTACAGGCACTGGTTACAGTAAGAAGCTTCCTCTTGAGTGGACAGCTTGATGAAAACCAGTCTAGATTCAGGTTCCAAAGGAAGTAGACCTCTCTATTTACGTCACATACACTATCAAGCATTTCACACATATTAGTTAGATACTGACTGTTAGCACTTGGTGGCCTATAGCAACACCCCAAAAGAAAAGTCTTTAGATGTGGCGGCAGGGTAGCCTAGTGGTTAGAGCGTTGGACTAGTAACCGGAAGGTTGCAAGTTCAAACCCTAGAGCTGACAAGGTACAAATCTGTCGTTCTGCCCCAAGGTACAAATCTGTCGTTCTGCCCCTGAACAGGCAGTTCTGCCCCTGAACAGGCAGTTCTGCCCCTGAACACAGGCAGTTCTGCCCCTGAACACAGGCAGTTCTGCCCCTGAACACAGGCAGTTCTGCCCCTGAACACAGGCAGTTCTGCCCCTGAACACAGGCAGTTCTGCCCCTGAACACAGGCAGTTCTGCCCCTGAACACAGGCAGTTCTGCCCCTGAACACAGGCAGTTCTGCCCCTGAACACAGGCAGTTCTGCCCCTGAACACAGGCAGTTCTGCCCCTGAACACAGGCAGTTCTGCCCCTGAACACAGGCAGTTCTGCCCCTGAACACAGGCAGTTCTGCCCCTGAACACAGGCAGTTCTGCCCCTGAACACAGGCAGTTCTGCCCCTGAACACAGGCAGTTCTGCCCCTGAACACAGGCAGTTCTGCCCCTGAACACAGGCAGTTCTGCCCCTGAACACAGGCAGTTCTGCCCCTGAACACAGGCAGTTCTGCCCCTGAACACAGGCAGTTCTGCCCCTGAACACAGGCAGTTCTGCCCCTGAACAGGCAGTTCTGCCCCTGAACAGGCAGTTCTCCTAGGCCGTCATTGAAAATAAGAATTTGTTCTTAATTAACTGACTTGCCTAGTTAAATAAAGGTAAAATATATATTTTTTTAAAATAAAGATGTGCCAAGTGAACCTGCAACTTCAATAACACTTGACACAAGATCTTCTCTAAGCATGACAGGGATACGTTTCTGAATATATACAGAAACACCTCCCACATAAGCATGTATTCAGGACATAAAGTTAATTTCTTAGCCATATTTTTTGCAGTTTTACTTTTGTGCCATATTCCAAACAGGATGCATGTTTTGGAATATTTATTCTGTTCAGGCTTCCTTTTCACTAGTTAGTATTGTGGAGTAACTACAATGTTGTTAATCCTTTCTCTGTTTTTCTCTATCACAACCATTAAACTATGTAACTGTTTTAGTGACCATTTGGCATTATGGTGAAATCCCTGAGCGGTTTCCTTCCTCTCTGGCAACTGAGTTAGGAAGGACACCTGTATTTTTGTAGTGACTGGGTGTATTGATACACCATCCAAAGTGTAATTAATAACTTTACAATGCTCAAAGGGATATTCAATGTCGGCTTTTTTTTTTTATGTATTTTTTTACACCCATTTACCGATACGAGCCCTTCTTTGAGAGGCATTGAAAGACCTCCCTGGTCTTTGTGGTTGAATATGTGTTTGAAATTCACTGCTCGACTGAGGGACCTTACAATTACCTCATCTCTGTATCCCACAAATTTAATCCATCAAATGTATTTATATAGCCCTTCGAACGTCAGCTGATATCTCAAAGTGCTGTACAGAAACCCAGCCTAAAACCCCAAACGGCAAGCAATGCAGGTGTAGAAGCACGGTGGCTAGGAAAAACTCGCTAGAAAGGCCAAAACCTAGGATGAAACCTTGAGAGGAACCATGCTATGAGGGGTGGCCAGTCCTCTTCTGGCTGTGCCGGGTGGAGATTATAACAGAACATGTGATTATTATTATTTGACCCTGCTGGTCATCTATGAACATTTGAACATCTTGGAGAACATGGCCAAGATGTTCAAATGTTCATAGATAACCAGCAGGGTCAAATAATAATAATCACAGTGGTTGAGGGTGCAACCGGTCAGCACCTCCAGGAGTAAATGTCAGTTGGCTTATAGCAGATCATTCAGAGTATCTCTACCGCTCCTGCTGTCTCTAGAGAGTTGAAAACAGCAGGTCTGGGACAGGTAGCACGTCCGGTGAACCGGTCAGGATTCCATAGCCGTAGGCAGAACAGTTGAAACTGGAGCAGCAGCACAGCCAGGTGGACTGGGGACAGCAAGGAGTCATCATGCCAGGTAGTCCTGAGGCATGGTCCTAGGGCTCAGGTCCTCAGAGAGAGAAAGAAAGAGAGAATGAGAGAGCATACTTAAATTCACACTGGATAAGACAGGAGAAGTACTCCAGATATAACAAACTGACCCTAGCCCCCCGACACAAACTACTACAGCATAAATACTGGAGGCTGAGACAGGAGGGGTCAGGAGACACTGTGGCCCCATCCGATGATACCCCCGGACAGGGCAAACAGGAAGGATATAACCCCACCCACTTTGCCAAAGCACAGCTCCCACACCACTAGAGGGATATCTTCAACCACCAACTTACCATCCTGAGACAAGGCCGAGTATAGCCCACAAAGATCTCCGCCACGGCACAACCCAAGGGGGGGGCGCCAACCCAGACAGGAAGATCACATCAGTGACTCAACCCACTCAAGTGACGCACCCCTCCTAGGGATGGCATGAAAGAGCACCAGTAAGCCAGTGACTCAGCCCTGTAATAGGGTTAGAGGCAGAGAATCCCACTGGAAAGAGGGGAACCGGCCAGGCAGAGACAGCAAGGGCGGTTCGTTGCTCCAGAGCCTTTCCGTTCACCTTCACACTCCTGGGCCAGACAACACTCAATCATATGACCCACTGAAGAGATGAGTCTTCAGTAAAGACTTAATGGTTGAGACCGAGTTTGCGTCTCTCACATGGGTAGGCAGCCCATTCCATAAAAATGGAGCTCTATAGGAAGGAGAAAGCCCTGCCTCCAGCTGTTTGCTTAGAAATTCTAGGGACAATTAGGAGGCCTGTGTCTTGTGACCGTAGCGTACGTGTAGGTATGTACGGCAGGACCAAATCGGAGAGAAAGGTAGGAGCAAGCCCATGTAATGCTTTGTAGGTTAGCAGTAAAACCTTGAAATCAGCCCTTGCCTTGACAGGAAGCCAGTGTAGGGAGGCTAGCACTGGAGTAATATGATCACAATTTTTGGTTCTAGTCAGGATTCTAGCAGCTGTATTTAGCACTAACTGAAGTTTATTTCGTGCTTTATCTGGGTAGCCGGAAAGTAGAGCATTGCAGTAGTCTAACCTAGAAGTAACAAAAGCATGGATTCATTTTTCTGCATAATTTTTGGACAAAGTTTCTGATTTTTGCAATGTTACGTAGATGAAAAAAAGCTGTCCTTGAAACAGTCTTGATATGTTTGTCGAAAGAGCGATCAGGGTCCAGAATAACGCAGAGGTCCTTCAGTTTTTTTGAGACGACTGTACAACCATTAAGATTCATTGTCAGATTGTTTGCAGCCATCCACTTCCTTATGTCTGAAATACAGGCTTCTAGCGAGGGCAATTTTGGGGCTTCACCATGTTTCATTGAAATGTACAGCTGTGTGTCATCCGCATAGCAGTGAAAGTTAACATTGTTTTTGAATGACATCCACAAGAGGTAAAATATATCTATATATATATATGTGGTCCTAAAACGGAACCTTGAGGAACACCGAAATGTACAGTTGATTTGTCAGAGGACAAACCATTCACAGAGACCAACTGATATCTTTCCGACAGATACGATCTAAACCAGGCCAGAACTTGTCCGTGTAGACCAATTTGGGTTTCCAATCTCTCCAAAAGAATGTGGTGATCGATGGTATCAGAAGCAGCACTAAGGTCTAGGAGCACGAGGACAGATGCAGAGGCTTGGTCTGATGCCATTAAAAGGTCATTTACCACCTTCACAAGTGCAGTCTCAGTGCTATGATGGGGTCTAAGACCAGACTGAAGCATTTCGTATACATTGTTTGTCTTCAGGAAGGCAGTGAGTTGCTGCGCAACAGCCTTTTCTAAATTCTTTGAGAGGAATGGAATATTCGATATAGGCCAAAAAAAGATATATATATATATTTTTCTCTGGGTCAAGGTTTGGCTTTTTCAAGAGAGGCTTTATTACTGCCACTTTTTTAGTGAGTTTGGTACACATCCGGTGGATAGAGAGCCGTGTATTATGTTCAACATCGGAGGGCCAAGCACAGGGGGCAGCTCTTTCAGTAGTTTAGTTTGAGTAGGGTCCAGTATGCAGCTTGAAGGTTTAGAGGCAATGATTATTTTCATCATTGTGTCAAGAGATATAGTACTAAAACACTTGAGTGTCTCTCTTGATCCTAGGTCCTGGCAGAGTTGTGCAGACTCAGGACAACTGAGCTTTGAAGGAATACGCAGATTTAAAGAGGAGTTTGTCATTTGCTTTCTAACAAACATGATCTTTTCCTCAGACGTTTATGAATTTATTACTGCTGAAGTGAATGCCATCCTCACTTGGGGAATGCTGCTTTTTAGTTAGCTTTGCGACAGTATCAAAAATTAATTTTGGATTGTTCTTATTTTCCTCAATTAAGTTGGAAAAATAGGATGATCGAGCAGCAGTGAGGGCTCTTCGATAGTACAGTGCAGTATCTTTCCAAGCTAGTCGGAAGACTTCCAGTTTGGTTGGCGCCATTTCCGTTCCAATTTTCTAGAAGCTTGCTTCAGTGCTCTGGTATTTTCTGTATACCAGGGATCTAGTTTCCTATGAGAAATGTTTTTAGGGGTGCAACTGTATCTAGGGTATTGCGCAAGGTTGTATTGAGTTCCTCAGTTAGGTGGTTAACTGATTTTTGTCCTCTGACGTCCTTGAGTAGGCAGAGGGAGTCTGGAAGGGCATCAAGGAATCTTTGTGTTGTCTGTGAATTTATAGCACGACTTTTGATGCTCCTTGGTTGTGGTCTGAGCAGATTATTTGTTGCAATTACAATACAAATGTAATAAAAATGTTGGTCCTATAGTCCAGGATTATGAGGAAAAACATTAAGATCCACAACATTTATTCCATGGGACAAAACTAGGTCCAGAGTATGACTGTGACAGTGAGTAGGTCCAGAGACATGTTGGACAAAACCCACTGAGTCGATGATGGCTTCGAAATCCTTTTAGAGTGGGTCTGTGGACTTTTCCATGTGAATATTAGTCACTAAAAATTTGAATATTATTTGCTATGACTACAAGGTCTGATAGGAATTGTTGGGAATGCTGTTTTTGGCCCAGGAGGCCTGTAAACAGTAGCTATAAAAAGTGATTGAGTAGGCTGCATAGATTTTATGACTAGAAGCTCAAAAGGTGAAAATGTCTTCTTTTTTTTGTGTGTGTAAATTAAAATTTGCTAATGTAAATGTTAGCAACACCTCCGCCTTTGTGGGATGCATGGGGAATATGGTTCCCCAAGTGCAACTAGGAGGTGAGGCCTCCATTTAACACAGTAAATTCATCAGGCTTAAGCCATGTTTCAGTCAGTCCAATCACATCAAGATTGTGATCAGTGATTAGTTCACTATAACTGCCTTTGAAGTAAGGGATCTAACATTAAGTAGCCCTATTTTGAGATGAGGTATCACGATCTCTTTCAATAATGGCAGGAATGGAGGAGGTCTTTATCCTAGTGAGATTGCTAAGGCGAACACCGCCATGTTTTTAGTTTGCCCAACCTAGGTTGAGGCACAGACACGGTCTCAATGGGGATAGCTGAGCTGACTACATTGACTGTGCTTGTGGCAGACTCCACTAAGCTGGCAGGCTGGCTAACAGCCTGCTGCCTGGCCTGCACCCTATTTCATTGTGGAGCTAGAGCCCTGTCTATGTTGGTAGATAAGATGAGAGCACCCCTCCAGCTAGGATGGAGTCCGTCACTCCTCAGCAGGCCAGGCTTGGTCCTGTTTGTGGGTGAGTCCCAGAAAGAGGGACAATTATCTACAAATTCTATCTGTCTGCATATTTCAAGATATTACATGTGAGGGTGCAGTGGGATACCTGATGGGTTGGACAATACTTATCTTGTCAATCATCTTGAAAAAAAAAATACTCAACAGGAAATCGACCAGTCCTCCATCTTTAACAAAATGGAAAGGTCAAATGCTTTATCATATAAATGTTGAAAGTGTGGAGAGAAACAAAATGGCCGTTTTGAGGCCATGTGGCAGAGAGTGATGCGGGCGCTGGAGATGGGGGTATAAGTATGTGGCTCTGGGAAGGTGTGATGTTTGTTGTATGTTTTGTATTTTTTTTAATGTTATGTTTTCTATTTACATTTACCGGTACTAAGTTTTCTCCTCTGTTTTCCAGCCATGTACGAGCACAAGATCTTTGTGCAAGGAGTCATCTGGAACATCAACAGCTACGACCAGTGGGGGTAGGTGTCGGCGAGAAGCATATATTAAATTCTAAATATATATGTTTGCCTATATTTTATTGTATAACTGTAATATTCTCCTTCCTACCCTCAGAGTTGAGCTGGGCAAACAGCTGGCCAAGGCCATTGAGCCGGAGCTGAGGGACAGTTCCGAGGTCCACACTCACGATTCCTCTACCAACGGGCTCATTAACTTTCTCAAGAAGAACTCAGCCTAATTCCTTCTCTTCTTCATGGCTGACCTTTGACCTTTACCCCCTGGCTGATCCCTATTGGAACCATACTATTGCCTGAACTATTCCACATTGTAGTCCTGGCCCCAACTTATAGCCCCTTGACCCGCATAAAAGAGCACTTTACAATTGTGATCACCAGTCTGTTTGAGTGTTTAAGTGAATTGTAAGATTTAACTGTATAATTAAATGTATATTACAGCTCACCTAATAATGGAATCAATCACTTTTGGGAGGAGGGGAAACTCTTGCTTAATATTAGAATGTGCAGATATTACTGTAAGTGACAAGGCCCCCTCACGCTAACCTAGTCAACACTGACTTACCAAATAAATGTAATTTGTCACTACACGGTTGTGTCTTGTTAATTTTGAGTAAATTAGGTTATATATGCTACGTACACATGAGAATGATTTTCTGAAGCAACGTCCTGTTTAAAAGTAAGGCCTACATCATTTAATGGCAAACCAACTACATATGAAATGTTATTTGAGTAGATATTTAAATATTTAGGTTTAATGAGTTTGTCTTGACTAGATGTTATGAGAGAATTTAGGGAGCGTAGTATTTTTCAATTACATGTTTTATACTTGAAATGGATTAGCCCCGACCCAGCAATAGTAACAGCACTGTCAGATACATTTTGGAAAAAAAATAGCAAGCCATTAAGTTTTGTATAGACCCTCAGGTGAGTATAAATAACTCCATTATCAGTGGTGAGTGAACTGGAACAGACACACCTGCTGATGTTATGATAAGAACAGGACAGTAGGCTTTTGCTGTTATCACACATCTGGGATGTATTCACCAGAAACCAAACTAGCAAATGGGCCAAGACGAGGAGGGGCTCACCCAAACTTGTCCAATAAGAAACTAATGAATACACCCCCGACGTCTGGTTTAGAACAGGTTTCATTCAGAGCCATGCCTGTTTCCACATGTACTAATGTAACAGTACTGTTGATTGGCGGTGTCGGCTGGCAGTGACCGAGGGGTGGGGTTAATGTTTCTTTAAAGGTTACAGACAGAATGCTTGGGTTTTTCAGTTGAGGATACACTTGATATGCACATGTCAAAGAGCCAAGGGGATATCCAACCAAGGGGACAGGATATTGATACCTCTGATATCAGGAAAGTAAGAGCAATACCAACCTGCCAGTGGATAGAATGGAGAGTGTTGACATTGAATTCTGGTATTTCTCTTCTCTGTATACAATAGTTACAGCCCTATACATTGGGGCAATTATAACTAAGGCGAGAGGGAGTCATGATAGGGAATACTGGACCTTTGCACTTTTGGCTCTTGGGGGGCCTCTGTGCTTTTTGGCCCTTCCAGGCTACCGCAGTCTGCTCTTTCTGACCTGCAGCCTCTGGTTGTGCTATGTGGTTCTGGGCAGACGAGTGGACATGCTGACGATGCATGGAAGAGCTGTGCTGATTACAGGTAGGTGATGTGGGTATATGGGTGCCATACACTGACACTATCATACCAACCACTGTCAATCAAACATGACTGATACTAGTCTATTCATAACATAGTCATGATGGGGGGGCCATTAAATATTCTGTACAATGTTATTGAATGTGGTTTCAATACTGCTGAGTGCTTTGTGTACTCATGAATGAAGTGCATGTGAACACTGGAACAGTATGCTCTGGTGTCCCATTTATTTGGTTCTCTTCAACATGAACAGGTTGTGATACAGGTTTTGGTCATGCCCTAGCGAGAAGGATTAGTGACTTGGGAGTGACTGTGTTTGCTGGGGTTCTGGATGAGACCAGCCCAGGAGCAGTGGAGCTGAAGAGACTGGGGTCTGAGGGGCTACAAGTCCTTCAGCTAGATGTGACAGACGCTGCGCAGATAGAGCGAGCTCACCACTACATTTGCACTCAGGTTGGGGACGCAGGTAACGTGTTGTTCACTACAAGAACTATAAGGCACTGAGGACACATAAGGTGCATTTCCACTAAGGATTTACCCCAGTGTTGAACCCAAAAGGCAGACTTTTCTGTTTCCATCTATGCGTGCCAGCACCCTTGTCTCACTGGGCCATGGCTCCGGCAAACTGACTCTGACGTGGAACCGAGGCAATGCCCACTCAATGGCCAGTTTATTAGATAGACCACCCAGTTCACGAAAATGGTTTGATCCTACAGACAGTAAGTCAAATGACCATGGCTTGCTATATAAAGCAGGCAGACAGGCATTGAGGCATTCAGTTACTCTTCAATTGAACATTACAATGGGCAAAACAAGTGACCTAAGCGACTTTGAGCGTGGTATGATCGTCGGTGCCAGGCACGCCAGATCCAGGATCTCAAACAGCAAGCCTCCTGGGCTTTTCACGCACGAGTGTCTAGGGTCCAATGAGAATGGTGCGACATACAAAAAATATCTAGTCAGTGGCAATCTTGTGGGCAAAAATAGCTAGTTGATGAGAGGTCAAAGGAGAAAGGCTAGAATTGTGCAAGCTTATACGCGGGCCACAAACAGGCAAATAACGGTGCAGTACAACAGTGGTGTGCAGAACAGCATCTCGTAATGCACAACTTGTCAGTCTTTGTCACAGATGGGCTATTGCAGCAGACGACCACACTGGGTTCCACTCCTATCAGCTAAAAATAAGAGCAGCAGCAATAGTGGGCACGTGATCACCAACACTGGGCAATTGGAGGAGTGGAAAAACATTGCCTGGTCATGATGAATCCCGGTTCTTGTTGCATCATTGTGATGGCAGAGTCCATTGCCCTATCCTACCTGGTGTCAACGGTAAAGGCTGGTGGCGGTGGTGTAGGGAATGTTTTCCTGGCACACGTTAGGTCCCTTGATACCAATTAAGCAACGCTTGAATGCCACAGCGTATCTGGATATTGTTGTTGACCAGATGCATCCCTTCATGGCTACAGGTCACTGACTGTATGTAACA
The DNA here is from genome assembly GCF_023373465.1 of Oncorhynchus keta. Taxonomy (NCBI): domain Eukaryota; kingdom Metazoa; phylum Chordata; class Actinopteri; order Salmoniformes; family Salmonidae; genus Oncorhynchus; species Oncorhynchus keta. The sequence goes on along the minus strand of NC_068437.1, from coordinate 45,727,765 downwards.
ATGGCTAACTGAACTTTAACACCTTCTCCCAAAGAAAGTATTGCATGATGCAGAGGTTGTTAATCTGCCCGCCACAAGTCTTTAGTGTCAGACTCCTAATGGAAACACCATAACAGAGCTTACATTAACATAAAACACCGGTGACGCACTAGTTTGGGGGTAAATCTCAGTGGAAAAGCACCAATAGATGTCATTGGAAAAGGCACCAAACTTAACATATAAGGACAAAGAAGTTATCCTTTTCTGATCAAAATAATGCTATAATGCACATGACATGGAATGTCTCAAGTTCACACTCCTTTTGACTCAGGTCTTTGGGGGATTGTGAATAATGCGGGAGTCCTGGGCTATGTGGCAGATGGAGAGATTCTACCTGTGAGAGTATACAGGAACTGCTTGGCAGTGAACTTCCTTGCTGCAGTAGAGGTCTCTCAGGTGTTTCTTCCACTGCTCCGACACTCCAGGGGCAGGCTAGTCAACGTCTGCAGTATGGCAGGTAACATATCTGGACTGGTTATTGTCAAAACAAAAGGGTTAGGATTGACCTTGAGCAGTCACTCGCAAGTTATACTGGCTACAATCCCACTTATGACACCAATGCAATTTCAAAGCAAGTACAGTTGGCCAAGAACCCCCACTACTACTCAGACAGCCTTTATTAGGTGAGGAAACTGTAAATATAACTAATCTTCTATCCGTAGCCAGCTTGACTTGCAACTCTGTGCTCAAGGTTAATCCTATCCCTTTCCTGATGATAAACCTAAAATCTGTTTGTGCAGGTGATGTGCCCGTTCCTGGGTTTGTGGCCTATGGAGCATCCAAAGCAGCCCTGAACACCTTCTCTGGAGTGATGAGACTAGAGTTGGCCAGATGGGGTGTCAATGTATCCACAATTCAACCTGCAGGCTTCAGGACAAGTATGTATAATAAATAATGATTATTCAGTTATATGACAGTTTAAAATGAAAATGCTATGACCTGAGACAGCGAAAAAGTTCAGTACCGTTCTTCGGCGCTTAGTTGTTGAGGAAATTGACCCTCTACTGCTGTTTACTTTGTGTATTGCTAAGACTACTGTACCTTTCAATAAATTGTTTTCCCCCTTTTGATTTACTTAACAGACTTGTCTATCATTTGGTTGAAAACACAGATATTTTCGGTAGCAGTGATGACTGGAGCCGTTACCAAGAGGAGATCTTCACCTCTCTATCTCAGGATGTCCGGAAGGACTATGGCGAGGCCTACATCTCCTCGCTCCAGGCACGCTTTGCCAAGATGGCCGTCATGTCCTCAGAGGACCTGCGTCCCGTGCTAGATGACATGTGCCACGCCCTAATGTCAGTGGCCCCCAGACCCGTCTACACCCCTGGCCAGTCTGCCTGGCTCATTCCCTGCCTCCACCGCCTCTGCCCCACACGGTTCTATGACATGATTATTACAAGTCTGTTTCAGTTCAATAGCAGTCTGCCAGCTGGGCTCCAGGCAGGAGCCTCAGTGGGTTCGAAGACTTGATAACATGTGAGATAACTGATATGTGATGTCGGGCTATTCTTTCCCAAGGTTGTTTACGGGAATGCTTCCATAGATTAGTATCTCCATCTTCCCTCATGCTTGGTTGGCAGAGAAATGTGACTGTTGGCTTTGTACTTTTTTGGCAGCTTCATAAGCAAGGCTATTGAAAACCCTTGTTATTGTTTGAATTTAGTATGTTTTTGTCAATTCCTCACAAAACAAGACAAGCCACCACATTGGGTAACAGTTTTAATTAAACTATACCCTGGTCCATGGTACAAGGATGTGGGCTTCATTTCCTGTGTTCATAACCCTCAATGCATCTTGAAGAAATGTACTTTTAAAAAGAGGATATATAACATCCATTCAACTTTAAAATATATGTCTAACATCTTTGGAAGTTACCTACGGTTCATGAAAACACAGCAGTAAAAATAAAATAAAAATTGTTGCACATAAAAACATTGTACAGTCCTGACATACTTCATTTAAATAAAAAAGCATGCCCTCAGTCCTGAGGCTTCAAAAAAGCTTTTTTTGTGTGTGTCTCAGTTGCGTTTTGATTAACATCCTCAATTGCAGACCTCTCCCGCTTCTTAGCAAACTTCTTCTTCATGCTTCCCACTAAGCTCTCGTACCTACAAGGTAGAGAGAAGTTAATCAGACGGCGATGTAACAAAACAGTTTGAAAATACGTCAAAATAAATCTAGAGTTGTTTCCTACCTTCTAGCCATGTCTTCATCTGTGATATCAGTCTCCATTCTGCTAATTTCCTCCTCTTCCAACTCTTCCTCATTTGGAGCATTCATGATGATCATTAGTTTCTGGATGGAGAAAATAGATTTACACCAATGAAACTGTCACATCGCATGTAAATGTATCCAATCTTACTTTGATAAACCTTAAAAGGTGCGATTGTAAATTAATAAGTACCTCTACTTCTGTATTGAACCCCTTGAATGACATTCGTCCATACTTCAGGTCTTCACAAGGCCCAAAACTTCTTTCTTCTATGATGAAATTCCTAACCAAAGACAGGAAAAACAATATCAAATATGCCAACATTTGAGCCGAGGACACTAGAGAGAAGACTGTCATTATCTTTAATGTCCGATGGTATGTTGCTGGACATTAGAAAAGGATGGCAGTTCTGTGTCCTCAAACTAGTCTACATCCTTATGTAATTACTCCAATATGCGCAGGTGGACAGTGAAAGGGGTCATACTCTTTAGCTTTGAGTTCTGGCAGGTCCAGATACCAATGCTCATCACTGATGATCCTCCTCTCCTCTTCTTCCAGTTGCTTCTTTGTATCTGCATCCAGGCCTCTTTGCATGAACTAGTAGACAGAATGGCAATTGTAGAAGTACAGTACAAGACGTGCAGGACCTTCTACACTGCATCAGAGTTGCTGAGACATTGCTGAGTAACTTCAACAGGGTGTCTTATGAATGACTTACAAATGAAATGTTATTGGAGAGAACCCATAGCCATAGGTCTGAACTAGCTACACAACACAATATTAATCTAGTTCATTTACGAAAAGTATGTTGACAAAGATGTCCCAGCTGACAAACCAAGCAAGTTAGCCGACAAAGCTAGCCTGGTTGCTCAAGCCAAGTTAGATAGGTTACTTGGCTAGCTAGCTAGATCGGTACGGTTTTAGTTGGATGCCACTTTTACCATCCATCAACAGTTCTATCCGTCTCTGAGGTTTAGCAACGTGCCTACTAGCAGGGGCAACATTCCTAGCGGCTAGTATGATAACTAACTATTGTAGTTAGCATGCATTTCTTACCTTCATACGCAAGAGGTTTTTGGAGAGTTTCGCGTTGTCATTCGCCATTTCAATTGGAGATTCTGGTAACGTTACTGTTGACACTAAACTGTATGTCCGTCTTCTGGGTGACTGCAATAAGGTTTGTTTTTCAGTAAACTGTGACTTTGAATCTTAAAAGTCCCACGAGCTCGTTTCCACACCGTGTGGTATAATACTCAGACTCGACCAATCGATCGAAGAGACATCTCTCTGCAGCGCTCAGATTGGAGAGGAAGTTACCACTAGACACTGTTCTACGATCATTTTTACATGTTACTCCCTCAGGGTAAAGGGTAGGATTTGGGATTGGTAATCTGATCGTAGAGCTGTGGTTATAAGGCTGGGTAACTAACTTCAGTGGAAGAAAGCACTCTTGAGGGATGTGGATTTCAGTGGTTATTATTACTGATTTAAAAACTATATTTAACCACCTAAATAATTGTATTGGCACAGCCAAAAACAGATTTGAATAAATAGTAGTGGAAATATTCAATAACATCAAATGTAATAGATAGATAAAATACTGACTGAAGTCTATTTTGTTTATATTTTAAGCAGATTTAGTGTTTTCCTGCAGCTTCAGGTTGGTTGATCAGTTTGAATGAAACAGCATGTCGAGTACATTTGGTGAAGACAAATGTTCTGAATGGACAACAGTTATATCGAAAACTGGTACAAAAAGGAAATAGTCTAAAATTGGAGTGGAGGATACGTGTGTAAATGATAATGAATCGCTTCTTGTTGGGATGCGGTTCTTGAGTAAGGATGCATATGTAGGAAACCTCTATGAGGTGTTGAAAATGTTGTATGCGCTTGAAAAAGTGTAGTCTGTCAGAGTTACCAGGAGTGGTCTTATTTTGATGAATTATATTTATGACAAGCAGAGAAAGATTGCAGTGGGCCTCAAAAGAATCCGGACAACAGAAGTTTTGTGTTTTGAACTTTGGAGTAGAGCACCCGTCAAAGGAGTCATCTCAGGGGTGACGACGGATGTTCAGGTTGAATACCTGAAGAGAATTCCGGGTGGGGTTGGTGCCCAGCGTCTGACCTGCTGGGTGAATGGAAAAAAATAAGAAAGTCTGCCAGTCCTGTTGTTTTTTGATAAAGAGCAATTACCATTGCAGTGTAAGAATTGTAAAGGATTTGACCATGTTTCAAGTGTGTGCAGACGAACAGAGTATACTGAAGAACGGTGTGTAGAAGGACGACGGTGTTGCAATTGTGGTGGGGATCATGATCCTGAGTTCCTGGAGTGCCCTGTAAGGTGTAAGGATATTGAGGTAGCAAAAGTTAGAGCGGTCAATTGAATCTCCTATGCGAGGGCAATCAAAATAATTGAGGATACAAGAGATGCCAGTGAAGAGATGGTAGTGGATACACCACAGCCTGTAGTAAATGTTTGCTGCCAAACAAAATATACCCTGTGTGTTAAAAAGGTGGATGTGTTGCATTCATTGCCACAGTTATAAACTGTACAGCAGAAGTATCAAAGAAGTCAAAGAAACTAGACATTAGTTTGGCTGCAGCAGAAAAGTTTTTGGGACTCAAGGATTTTACAACAGAAGACTTGCAAGGGGTAATGACGCCGGAAGACCCACACTCCCAGGTTCCCCTTGAGCCTATATAGGGATCAGATCTTTTTTATTTATTTATTTTTAACAGAAGAGCTGTTTGATTTAAAACAACAAAAAACAAACAAATATATATACACTACCGTTCAAAAGTTTGGGCACATTTTTTGTCCATTAAAAAAACATCAAATTGATCAGAAATACAGAGCAGACATTGTTAATGTTGTAAATGACTATTGTAGCTGGAAACGTCTGATTTTTAATGGGATATCTACATAGGCCCATTATCAGAAACCATCACTCCTGTATTCCAATGGCACGTTGTGTTAGCTAATCCAAGTTTATAATTTTAAAAGACAAATTGATCATTAAAAAACCCTTTTGCAATTATGTTAGCACAGCTGAAAACTTTTGTGCTGATTAAAGAAGCAATAAAACTGGCCTTCTTTAGACTAGTTGAGTATCTGGAGAATCAGCATTTGTGGGTTCGATTACAGGCTCAAAATGACCAGAAATAAATAACTTTCTTCTGAAACTGGTCAGTCTATTCTTGTTCTGAGAAATGAAAGCTATTCCATGCAAGAAATTGCCAAGAAACTGAAGATCTCGTACAAAGCTGTGTGCTACTCCCTTCACAGAACAGCGCAAACTGGCTCTAACCAGAATAGAAAGAGGAGTGGGAGGACAAGGACAAGTACATTAATCTGCTAAATTGTAATTATTTTGCTACCATGGCCTATTTATTGCCTTACCTCCTCATGCCATCTTTTTTTTCTATTGTGTTATTGACTGTATGCTTGTTTATTCCATGTGTAACTCTGTGTTGTTGTTTCTGTGGCACTGCTTTGCTTTATCTTGGCCAGGTCGCAGTTGTAAATGAGAACTTGTTCTCAACTAGCTTACCTGGTTAAATAAAGGTGAGAAAAAAAGAAAACAAATTAGGGTGTCTAGTTTGAGAAACAGATGCCTCACAAGTCCTCAACTGGCAGCTTCATTAAATAGTACCTGCAAAACACCAATCTCAACGTCAACAGTGAAGAGACGACTCCAGAAGGAAAGTTTCTTCAAGTTCAGTCGCAAAAACCTTCAAGCGCTAGAGTTACCAGCCTCAGAAATTTCAGCCCAAATAAATGCTTCACAGAGTTCAAGTAACAGACACGCCTCAGACATTTCAGCCCAAATAAATGCTTCACAGAGTTCAAGTAACAGACACAGAAGAGACTTGCTTGGACCAAGAAACATGAGCAATGATAGGTGGAAATCTGTCCTTTCGTCTGATTTAGTTCCAACCGCTGTGTCTTTGTGAGACACAGAATCAGTGAACGTGTGGTTCCCAAGGTGAAGCATGGAGGAGGTGTGATGGGTGCTTTGCTGGTGACACTGTCAGGGATTAATTTAGAATTCAAGGCACACTTAACCAGCATGACTACCACAGCATTCTGCAGCGATACGCCATCCCACCTGGTTTGTGCTTAGTGGGACTCATCATTTTTTGGGGGTCATTTTCAACAGGAAAATGACCCAAAACACACCTCCAGGCTGTGTAAGTGCTATTTGACCAAGAAGGAGAGTGATGGAGTGCTGCATCAGATGACCTGGTCTCCGCAATCACCCGACCTCTACCCAATGGAGATGGTTAGGGATGAGTTTGACCGCAGAGTGAAGGAAAAGCAGCCAACAAGTGCTCAGCATATGTGGGAACGCCAAGATTGTTGGAAAAGCATTCCAGGTGAAGCTGGTTGAGAGAATGCCAAAAATGTGCAAAGCTTTCATCAAGGCAAAGGGTGGCTACATTGAAGAAACATTTTTTGATTTGTTTAACATTTTTTTGGTTACTATATGATTCCATATGTGTTATTTCATAGTGTTGATATCTTCACTATTATTCTACAATGTAGAAAATAGTAAAACAAATAATGAAAAGCCCTTGAATGAGTGTGTGTGTCCAAAGTTTTGACTGGTACTGTATAATTTTTGGGGGGGTTGTTTTTTAGTAGTTCAGTTTTTTGGGGGAATCCTGTTTCCATCCCGCATAGTAAGTGGCAGCATGCACATAAAATGGTGTAATTGCCATTATAAATTGGGTGGTTCGAGCCCTGAATGCTGATTGGCTGACAGCCGTTGTATATCAGACCGTATACCACGGATATGACGAAACATTTATTTTCACTGCTCTAATTACGTCGATGAGCAGTTTATAATAGCAATAAGGCACCTCCGGGGTTTGTGGTGTATGGCCAATATACCACAACTAATGGCTGTTACCAGGCACTCTGCGTTGCGTCGTGACTAAGAACAGCTCTTAGCCGTGGTATATTGGTCATATACCACACCCCTTCGTGCCTTATTGCTTATGTAACAGTATAATTTTAAACCGTCCCCTCGCCCATACCGGGGCGCGAACCAGGGACCCTTTGCACACATCGACAACAGTCACCCTCGAAGCATCGTTACCCATCGCTCCACAAAAGCCGCGGCCCTTGCAGAGCAAGGGGAACTACTACTTCAAGGTCTCAGAGCAAGTGACGTAACCGATTGAAACGCTATTTAGCGCACACCGCTAACTAAGCTAGCCATTTCACATCCGTTACACTTAAATATAGCATAGAAAAGGAGGAGCACTGAGAAAACCCATGCCAAGAGGACCTACACCCAGACCACAGCATCAGCAGCCACACCCCAACCAGCTAAGACCACCTCAAGCAGACCCTGGCCACACTCAATATAGGCCCGCCCCATATTAGACCTATGCCCCTTCTGCCAACCTCATGCCCCCCGCCCCTGCGGCAAGGGCCTCAACATGACAGTAGGAGATATGCCCAGGCCATGAGCAGAGCAACAGGCCCAACCCCCATTATTACACCCGCCCAAGCTCCATCCTGCGACCTAAGAGATATGTATCAGATGCTCAACATGCTCTGCTCACACCTACTGTGACGGTCCGAGCCTAAACCACACAAAAACAACACTAGACACTTTGGAACACAAAGCTTTTACTATCTCATCCTGAAATATACAAGTTCTGAGGTCATCTGCCTTTGGCCTAAAGAGCAGAAACCTAGACTTCATCAAAGAAATTGGAAAAACAGACTGTCATCCTACAAGAAAAATGGTATAAAGGAGACGGACCCACTGGTTTCCCTCTAGGTTACAGAGAGCTGGTAGTCCCATCCATCAAACTACTCGGTGTGAAACAAGGAAGAGACTCAGGGAGTATTCTAATTTGGTATAGAGCAGACCTAACCCACTCAATTAAATTAGTCAAAACAGGAACATTTTACATCTGGCTAGAAAATAATAAGGAAATTACCTCAACATCCCCCCAATAGAATCCCCATACTTTAACGATGACAGCTTCACCATCCTACAATTTCCAGGCCCAGGGACATGTACCAGTCTGTGGCGACCTAAATGCCAGAACTGGACAAGAACCTGACACTTTCAGCACACAGGGGGACTAACACCTATCTGGAGTTGACAACATTCCCTCCTCCATAATCCCCCCTAGACACAACTACGACAACATCAAATCAAATCAAATGTATTTATAAAGCCCTTCTTAATTCAGCTGATATCTCAAAGTGCTGTACAGAAACCCAGCCTAAAACCCCAAACAGCAAGCAATGCAGGTGTAGAAGCACGGTGGCTAGGAAAAACTCCCTAGAAAGGCCAAAACCTAGGAAGAAACCTAGAGAGGAACCAGGCTATGAGGGGTGGCCAGTCCTCTTCTGGCTGTGCCGGGTGGAGATTATAACAGAACATGGCCAAGATGTTCAAATGTTCATAGATGACCAGCAGGATCAAGACACAACAGACAAAACCAACAAAAACGGGTCACAACTCCTGCAGCTCTGTCGGACGCTGGGTATGTACATAGTCAATGGTAGGCTTTGAGGGGACTCCTATGGTACACATATAGCTCATCTCTTGGCAGTAGTACTGTAGACTACTTTATCACTGACCTCAACCCAGAGTCTCTTTAGAGCGTTCACAGTCCGTCCACTTACAACCCTATCAGATCACAGCAAAATCACACTCTACTTGAACAGTGTCACTCAATTTTATTTATTTTTAACTTTAAAAAAAATGTAACCTTTATTTAACGAGGCAAGTCAGTTAAGAACAAATTCTTATTTACAATGATGGCCTTCACCGGCCAAACCCGGACAACATGCGCCGCTCAATGGGACTCCCAATCATGGCCGGTTGTGATACAGCCTGGATTCAAACCAGGGCGTCTGTAATGACGCCTTTAGCACTGAGATGCAGTGCCTTAGACGCTACGCCACTCGGGAGCCCAAAATGGCTCAATCATGAGGCATCAAAGCCAAAGGAGCTGAATAATATTAAGAAATGCTATAGATGGAAGGAGAGTAGTATGGAAATCTACCAAAAAACTATTTGACAAAAACAATTTCCTGGACAAAGTGGCAGTAGAAAACCTAAACAGTATATTTGACCGCTCAACTTCCCTATCAAATGAAAAAATGTAAAGCAGACAAGCTAAGAAAGTTAACAACAATGACAAATGGTTTGATGAAGAATGCAAAAACCTAAGAAAGAAATTGAGAAACCTATCCAATCAAAAACATAGAGACCCAGAAAACCTAAGCCTACGGCTTCACTATGGTGAATCACTAAAACAATACAGAAATACACCACGGAAAAAGAAGGAACAGCACATCAGAAATCAGCTCAATGTAATTGAAGAATCCATAGAATCTAAGCACTTCTGGGAAAATTGGAAAACTCTAAATCAAATCAAATCAAATGTATTTATATAGCCCTCGTACATCAGCTGATATCTCAAAGTGCTGTACAGAAACCCAGCCTAAAACCCCAAACAGCAAGCAATGCAGGTGTAGAAGCACGGTGGCTAGGAAAAACTCCCTAGAAAGGCCAAAACCTAGGAAGAAACCTTGAGAGGAACCAGGCTATGTGGGGTGGCCAGTCCTCTTCTGGCTGTGCCGGGTGGAGATTATAACAGAACATGGCCAAGATGTTCAAATGTTCATAAATGACCAGCATGGTCAAATAATAGTAAGGCAGAACAGTTGAAACTGGAGCAGCAGCATGGCCAGGTGGACTGGGGACAGCAAGGAGTCATCATGTCAGGTAGTCCTGGGGCATGGTCCTAGGGCTCAGGTCAGCTGAAACTGGAGCAGCAGCATGGCCAGGTGGACTGGGGACAGCAAGGAGCCATCATGTCAGGTAGTCCTGGGGTATGGTCCTAGGGCTCAGGTCCTCCGAGAGAGAGAGAGAAAGAAAGGAGAGAATTAGAGAACGCACACTTAGATTCACACAGGACACCGAATAGGACAGGAGAAGTACTCCAGATATAACAAACTGACCCTAGCCCCCCGACACAAACTACTGCAGCATAAATACTGGAGGCTGAGACAGGAGGGGTCAGGAGACACTGTGGCCCCATCCGAGGACACCCCCGGACAGGGCCAAACAGGAAGGATATAACCCCACCCACTTTGACCAAAGCACAGCCCCCACACCACTAGAGGGATATCTTCAACCACCAACTTACCATCCTGAGACAAGGCTGAGTATAGCCCACAAAGATCTCCGCCACGGCACAACCCAAGGGGGGGGTGCCAACCCAGACAGGATGACCACAACAGTGAATCAACCCACTCAGGTGATGCACCCCCTGCAGGGACGGCATGAGAGAGCCCCAGTAAGCCAGTGAATCAGCCCCTGTAATAGGGTTAGAGGCAGAGAATCCCAGTGGAAAGAGGGGAACTGGCCAGGCAGAGACAGCAAGGGCGGTTCGTTGCTCCAGAGCCTTTCCGTTCACCTTCCCACTCCTGGGCCAGACTACACTCAATCATATGACCCACTGAAGAGATGAGTCTTCAGTAAAGACTTAAAGGTTGAGACCGAGTTTGCGTCTCTGACATGGGTAGGCAGACCGTTCCATAAAAATGGAGCTCTATAGGAGAAAGCCCTGCCTCCAGCTGTTTGCTTAGAAATTCTAGGGACAATTAGGAGGCCTGAGAGCAAGCCCATGTAATGCTTTGTAGGTTAGCAGTAAAATTTTGAAATCAGCCCTTGCTTTGACAGGAAGCCAGTGTAGAGAGGCTAGCACTGGAGTAATATGATAAAAAAAATGGGTTCTCGTCAGGATTCTAAGCAGCCGTATTTAGCACTAACTGAAGTTTATTTGGACAGAAAATTTCTGATTTTTGCAATATTACGTAGATGGAAAAGAGCTGTCCTCGAAATGGTCTTGATATGTTCTTCAAAAGAGAGATCAGGGTCCAGAGTAACGCCGAGGTCCTTCACAGTTTTATTTGAGACGACTGTACAATCATTAAGATTAATTGTCAGATTCAACAGAAGATCTCTTTGTTTCTTGGGACCTAGAACAAGCATCTCTGTTTTGTCCGAGTTTAATAGTAGAAAGTTTGCAGCCATCCACTTCCTTATGTCTGAAACACATGCTTCTAGCGAGGGCAATTTTGGGGCTTCACCATGTTTCATTGAAATGTACAGCTGTGTGTCATCCGCATAGCAGTGAAAGTTAACATTATGTTTTCGAATAACATCCCCAAGAGGTAAAATGTATAGTGAAAACAATAGTGGTCCTAAAACAGAACCTTGAGGAACACCGAAATTTACAGTTGATTTGTCAGAGGACAAACCATTCACAGAGACAAACTGATATCTTTCCGACAGATAAGATCTAAACCAGGCCAGAACATGTCCGTGTAGACCAATTTGGGTTTCCAATCTCTCCAAAAGAATGTGGTGATCGATGGTATCAAAAGCAGCACTAAGGTCTAGGAGCACGAGGACAGATGCAGAGCCTCGGTCCGATGCCATTAAAATGTCATTTACCACCTTCACAAGTGCTGTCTCAGTGCTATGATGGGGTCTAAAACCAGACTGAAGCATTTCGTATACATTGTTTGTCTTCAGGAAGGCAGTGAGTTGCTGCGCAACAGCCTTTTCTAAAATTTTTGAGAGGAATGGAAGATTCGATATAGGCCGATAGTTTTTTATATTTTCTGGGTCAAGGTTTGGCTTTTTCAAGAGAGGCTTTATTACTGCCACTTTTAGTGAGTTTGGTACACATCCAGTGGATAGAGTGCCGTTTATTATGTTCAACATAGGAGGGCCAAGCACAGGAAGCAGCTCTTTCAGTAGTTTAGTTGGAATAGGGTCCAGTATGCAGCTTGAAGGTTTAGAGGCCATGATTATTTTCATCATTGTGTCAAGAGATATAGTACTAAAACACTTGAGCGTCTCTCTTGATCCTAGGTCCTGGCAGAGTTGTGCAGACTCAGGACAACTGAGGTTTGGAGGAATACGCAGGTTTAAAGAGGAGTCCGTAATTTGCTTTCTAATAATCATAATCTTTTCCTCAAAGAAGTTCATGAATTTATCACTGCTAAAGTGAAAGTCATCCTCTCTTGGGGAATGCTGCTTTTTAGTTAGCTTTGCGACAGTATCAAAAAGGAATTTCGGATTGTTCTTATTTTCCTCAATTAAGTTAGAAAAATAGGATGATCGAGCAGCAGTAAGGGCTCTTCGGTACTGCACGGTACCGTCTTTCCAAGCTAGTCGGAAGACTTCCAGTTTGGTGTGGCGCCATTTCCGTTCCAATTTTCTGGAAGCCTGCTTCAGAGCTCGGGTATTTTCTGTGTACCAGGGAGCTAGTTTCTTATGAGAAATGTTTTTAGTTTTTAGGGGTGCAACTGCATCTAGGGTATTGCGCAAGGTTAAATCGAGATCCTCAGGTGGTTAACTGATTTTTGTCCTCTGGCGTCCTTGGGTAGGCAGAGGGAGTCTGGAAGGGCGTCAAGGAATCTTTGTGTTGTCTGTGAATTTATAGCACGACTTTTGATGGTCCTTGGTTGGGGTCTGAGCAGATTATTTGTTGCAATTGCAAACGTAATAAAATGGTGGTCCGATAGTCCAGGATTATGAGGAAAAACATTAAGATCGACAACATTTATTCCATGGGACAAAACGAGGTCCAGCGTATGACTGTGACAGTGAGTGGGTCCAGAGACATGTTGGACAAAACCCACTGAGTCGATGATGGCTCCGAAAGCCTTTTGGAGTGGGTCTGTGGACTTTTCCATGTGAATATTAAAGTCACCAAAGATTAGAATATTATCTGCTATGACTACAAGGTCCGATAGGAATTCAGGGAACTCAGTGAGAAACGCTGTATATGGCCCAGGAGGCCTGTAAACAGTAGCTATAAAAAGTGATTGAGTCGGCTGCATAGATTTCATGACTAGAAGCTCAAAAGACGAAAACGTCATTTTTTTTTTGTAAATTGAAATTTGCTATCGTAAATGTTAGCAACACCTCCGCCTCTAAACAAACAACAGCACGAAAAGTTATCTTTCCAAAACAGAGATGTATGGATAAACCACTTCTCCATTCTTTTTGGCTCTATAACAAAAATCAAACATATACATGATCAAATCTTAGAATCAACTACCAGAACCCACTGGATTATTAAATTACATGTAAGAACTACAGGACAAAATACAAACTCTCCAACTCAAAAAAGCCTGTGGCATTGATGATATCTTAAATGAAATGCTAAAATATACAGACCACAAATTCCAATTGGCTATACTTAAACTCTTTAACATCTTCCCCAATATTTGGAACCAAGGACTGATCCCCCCCCCCCCAATCCACAAAAGTGGAGACAAATTTGACCCCAATAACCACCGTGGGATATGCACCAACAGCAACCTTGGGAAAATCCACTGCATTATCATTAACAGCAGACTCGTGTATTTCCTCAGCGAAAACAACGCACTGAGCAAATGTAAAATTGGCTTTTTACCAAATTACCATACAACAGACCATGTATTCACCCTGCACACCTTAATTGACAAACAAACAAACCAAAACAAAGGCAATGTATTTTCATGTTTTGTTGATTTCAAAAAAGCTTTTGACTCAATTTGGCATGAGGGCCTGCTATATAAATTGATGGAATGTGGTGTTGGGGGAAAAACATACAACATTTTAAATCCATGTACACAAAAAACAAGTGTCTGGTTAAAATAGGTAACAAACACACATTTCTTTACACAGAACCGGTGAGACAGGGATGCAGCTTAAACCCCACCCTCTTCAACATATATATCAACAAATCTGAAGTCAAATGTCTACTGTTTACTGATGATCTGGTGCTTCTGTCCCCAACCAAGGAGGGCCTACAGCAGCACCTAGACCTTCTGCACGGATTATGTGAGACCTGGGCTCTGACAGTAACTCTCAGTAAGACAAAAATAGTGGTGTTCCAAAAAAGGTCCAGTTCACAGGACCACGAATACAAATTCCATCTACACACCGTTGCCCTAGAGCACACAAAAAAACTATACATACCTCGGCCTAAACATCAGCACCACAATTAACTTCCACAAAGCTGTGAACGATCTGAGAGACAAGGCAAGAAGTGTCTTCAATGCCATCAAATTGAACATAACATTTGATATACCAATTAGGATCTGGCTAAAAATACTTGAAACAGTTAAAGAACCCATTGCTGTTTACGGTTGTGAGGTCTGGGTTCCGCTCACCAACCAAGAATTCACAAAATGGGACAAACATCACATTGAGACTCTGCATGCAGAATTCTGCTAAAATATCCCGTGTACAACGTAAAACACCAAATAAGGCATGCAAAGCAGAATTAGGCCGATACCCGCTAATTATCAAAATCCAGAAAAGAGCTGTTAAATTCTACAACCACCTAAAAGGAAACTATTTCCAAACCTTCCATAACAAAGCCATCACCTACAGGGAAATAAACCTGGAGAAGAGCTCCCGAAGCAAGCTGGTCCTGGGGCTCTGTTCAGAAACACAAATAGACCCCAAAGAGCCACAGGACAGCCACACAATTAGACCCATCCAAATCATGAGAAAACAAAAAGATAATTACTTGACACATTGGAATAAATTGACCAAAAAACAGAGGAAACTAGAATGCTATTTGGCCCTAAACAGAGAGTACACCGTGGCAGAATACTTGACCACTGTGACTGACCCAAAATTAAGGAAATCTTTGACTATATACAGACTCAGTGAGCAAAACCTTGCTATTGAGAAAGGCCACCTAAGGGAAACCTGGCTCTCAAGAGAAGACAGGCTATGTGCACACTACCCACAAAATGAGGTGGAAACTGTGCTGCACTTCCTAACCTCCTGCCAAATGTATGACCATATTAGAGACACATATTTCCCTCAGATTACACAGACCCACAACAAAAATCGAAAAATAATAAAATGTTGATAAGCTCCCATATCTATTGAGTGAAATACCACAGTCTGCAATCACAGCAGCAAGATTTTTGACATGTTGCCACAAAGGGCAACCAGTGAAGAACAAACATCATTGTAAATACAACCTATATTTATGTTTATTTATTTTCCCTTTCGTACTTTAACTATTTGCACATCATTACAACACTGTATATATTGTAATGACCTGACTAGATCATAAATGAACAATTGTCCAGACAGAGGCTTGAGTTTGCGAATTGACGGTTTATTAAACCAACTTTACACAGGCTACTGTTTGGGCCGTAGCACACGCCAAATAGATGACAGATAACCCACAAGCCAATCGTGACCTTCTCTTGTGAAGCCCAGACGTAAGAGAGAGAGAACAAAGGCTGAACCTGGTCTTAACTTCCAATGCTCCACCCCCCTGCCCAACCCCCCTCCCCGCCACTCCGCCAACCACCAGGATGCCCGGCATCAGAACATTCCAAGCATTCCCGTGATTGGCAGATAGCAGGTTGATTGACATGTCGGACCCCGCGAACACCGGGTACTGGTCAGTACAACACAACCACCTCTAGCCTAACCCATAACACACAGCTGTATGTGCGGGTCGCTACAATATACACATAATATGACATTTATATGTCTTTATTTTGGAACTTTTGTAAGTCGAATGTTTACTGTACATGTTTTATTGTTTATTTCACTTGCTTTGGCAATGTAAACATACGTTGCCCATGCCAATAAAGCCCTTAAATTGAAATTGAATGGCCCAATTTGGCGGAAAGTCTGCCACCCTCAAGCAGGTAATTTTTTTTCGTTGATCCGCAATTATTTTTTGTATGGAGGCCATAAATGGGAGTTTCGAATTTGGTCAATAAAAATGTATGTTTTATTGGCTACGTGAGGATTATTTAATCGAATTTACTTTCGTAATGCTTAAAGTTGTTAGCGGACTGATATAGGTAGGACACGTGACATCCCGGCAACTTTGAGTAAAAAACAATATCGGAGTTGTCTCGAGATGGCTATGGTTATTCATGGCATGATGCTAGTAGCATATCGTCTGTCTCCATTGAATACAGGCCGTTTAAAAAAATGACAACAATAATGACATATCCACCAATCCTACAAATAGGCGGGAGCTAGACATCTCGCCGTTCCTCTTTGTGAAAATCTACTCCCATTGTTAGGGCGAAGAGACATGCATCTTGTCAGTATATCCATCATATTTGTTTTGAGCAATACTGTCATTTCCGCCATTGGAGTGTCTGGAGAAAACTAGTTTGTCACGTTTTGTTCTTAAGAAATACTCCACGTCTGTATTTCTACAATTTAATTTGGTGTCGTGTTAATACAGACTGTTGTTTACATCTACATTATTGGATTTGTATATACTGTACGCATAACTTGTCAATTCTCCTCTTTTTTTGTTGTTGAATTTTACCCCATTTTCTCCCCAATTTCATGGTATCCAATTGTTTTTAGTAGCTACTATCTTGTCTCATCGCTATAACTCCCGTACGGGCTCGGGAGAGACAAAGGTTGAAAGTCATGCGTCCTCCGATACACAACCCAACCAAGCCGCACTGCTTCTTAACACAGCGCGCATCCAACCCGGAAGCCAGCCGCACCAATGAATTCTCCTCTTTCGTTAGCAGCTCAGTGTAGCTCTATCGTGACAGTGCCAGTCACGCAAACCTAGCGAGCGTGCCGTGCACGGGTGCGTGGATCCAATATTCTCCTGGTTCCAAACCCAGCAGCGCGTGGTTGAAGATTTGGATAACGACTCATGGTCTGCGCAATTTGAGTTTGAATAATCATAAGAACCACGGCTCTTCTACCTCGAACACGCCCACCACCAAGACTAGTTCTGGTACAACTGTATCTGTGAACGGGGTCACGGGGAACGTGATTCAGGACGGAGTACCCGACAGTGGCACGAGCAGCAGTGAGGCGAGAATGCAAGGGACGATTCATCCGAAAGGCGATAATAAAATAGAACAGCTATCCGATTTATTGGAGGAAAATATCAACCAGCATCCTGCGGGGAAGGGCAGTAGTGGTGCCGGGATTGTGGGTGGCACTGCATTCGATAGCTGGAGAGGAAGAGAGAGAGAATACGAATTTGGGAACAGACGGAGGAGAGACAACCGAGCGAGCACTTTCGGTTTTAACCGCAGTTTATTGAGTATTGGCTGCAACTCTACGGTGGACGAAACTGGATGCCGTAGAGTTGGTTACACGGACACGCCTTGGAAAACCAGAAACTACACTGCAGGGATTTTGGGGTAAGGAAGGATGCCCGGGGCAGCATAACTGCTCTAACTTGTCATGTTTGAACTGTCTGGCTGACGATTTATTACAGAGCACAGGGAGGGACTTCTGTGTGTTGGCAAGGATTTGTACCTGATAAATTGATCAACGTGAGATGATTTCTCATACAGAAGGATCCCACATTCTTTTTTTCCTAGCCTGAGTGACCTCTCAAACCACAGATTATCCATTATATTGACCAGACCCTAGTGGCCGCTCTAACGATTAAAATAAATGTCCTCAAAAATGTAAGGCAGTCTCGAGGAGGAAATATCAGATGGGACCATTGTAGCCAATGTGGCTTTATCGTAAAAATGTATGTGAACACAAATGTGCTTTTTGGTCTTAATTTAAGGTTAGCATTGTGGCTAGGTTTAAATTTAAAACATTTTAATAATAGAAATGGTATACATATGCAGGGTTTATTACTTTTGGGCTGTGGTAACTAGTGACGACACTTCCTCTCTGCTCAAACTAAATCAGTCAATCAATAACATTTATTCATGAAGCCCTTTGTACATCAGCAGACGTCACAACGTGCTCATACAGAATACCAGCCCAAAACCCCAAAGAGCAAGCAATGCAGATGTACTAGCACAGTGGCTAGGAAAAACTCCCAAGAAAGGCAGAAACCTAGAGAGGAACCAGGCTCTGAGGGGTGGCCAGTCCTCTACTGGCTGTGCCGGTGGAGATTGTGTAAATGGCCATTAAGGCTGGATCGTTCATCATAGATGACCAGCAGGGTCAAATAATAATATGTGGTTATAGAGGGTGCAACAGGTCAGCACCTCAGGAGTAAATGTCAGTTGGCTTTTCATAGCAGAGCATTCAGAGGTCGAGACAGCAGGTCTGGGATAAGGTAGCAGGTCCAGTGAACGGGTCAGGGTTCCATAGCCACAGGCAGAACAGCAGAAACTGGATTAGCAGCATGACTAGGTGAACTGGGACAGCAAGGAGTCACAAAGCCAGGTGGTCTTTAGACATGGTCCTAGTGCTCAGGTCCTGAGAGAGAGAGAGGCTATTGCAGCATAAAGTGCCTTTGGAAAGTATTTAGACCCCTTGACCCTTCCCACATTTTTGTTACGTTACAGCCTTATTCTAAAATGTATTAAATCAAAAATCCTCATCAATCTACACACTACACAATGATGACAAAGTGAAAACAGGTTGTTAGAATTTTTTTGTGCAAATTACAAGACCCTTTTCTATGAGACTTGAAATTGAGCTCAGGTGCATCCTGTTTTGATTGATCATCCTTCCCGATTTTGCTCCAACTTGGAGTCCACCTGTGGTAAATTCAATTGCTTGGGCATGATTTGGAAAGGCACAAACCTGTCTGTAAAAGGCACATGACAGTCCACATGGAGTTTGGCAAAAGGCATCTAAAGACTCTCAGACCTTGATGGGAGAAACTCTCCAAATACAGGTGTGCCAGGCATGTAGCATCATACCCAAGAAGACTCAAGGCTGTAATTGCTGCCAAAGGTGTTTCAACAAATTAATGATAAAGGGTCTGAATACTTATGTAAATGTCAGATTTCTAGTTTTAATGTCAAAAAATGAATTACAACAAACCCCAAAAGTTTTTGGTTTGTCATTATTGGCTATTGTGTGTAGATTTGGGGGGGCATTTGAATCAATTTTAGAATAAGGCTGGAACCTAACAATGGAAAAAGTCCAGGGGTTTGAATACTTTCCGAAGGCACTGTAGATACTGGGGACTGAGACTGGGGGTTGGGGGACAGTGGCAGGATATAACCCCACCCAAGTCTGGACAGGAAGATAATGTAATTGACTCAACCCACTCAAGTCGAGTATAGCGGAAAAAGCCTGGCTAGACGTTATACACCACTCCTAGGGACGGCATGGGAGAGCACTAGCAAGCCAGTGTCTTAGCTCCCGTAAAAGGGTAAGAGTTAGAGAATCCCAGTGAAGCGAGGGGAGTCGGCCAGGTAAAGACTGCAAACTAAATTCTTCCACTGCTCTGTCTTTTGAGAAGAATCTAAAGTCTGTGGGTGTGGCGTAGTGTTTGGCTGGAGCAAAGAGTGTGGGTAGCCAGGCAATGTATTTTCTAGCTCATCATTGATAAAGATTACTTTCCCTGAACTTCATATTTCTATTCAGCAGCAGTTGGTTAGAATATGAGCAGTCTTATCAAAAGGCTAGTGCATAGACACATTTGGGCTCATGTGAGTTGAAAGAGTAGGGGTCCACGGTGTTGTCCTCTCATTAGTTTTCTTCTTCAGAACCTGACCAGGTAGATCTGAACTGGCGCCACACAAGGCTAGACCAGCTCTGATACATTCCAATGCCTCATCTGGTCAACACACCCCTTCTTACTTGACATACTGAGAAGATGATGGTACCTGTGTTAGTCAGTGTAAAGGCGTGTATTCCTACATTTTCAATGTAAGATTTTCTAATAGTTTGGGCTCCATAAATGAGAGATATTTTATTGCTATACTATATCGTTTCAGAATCAGAAATGGGGCCTATACTATGAGTTTTCAGTTAAACCCACCACTGCACTGAGACCTGTACATGCACAAACATTCATTTGAACCGTATCTCCTCTACTGTATTTAAAGCCTAGTGTGATGCAGCAGATAGCCTTGTCCCATGAACCATTGAGGGTTATTCTAAAGCACTTTATTACCCTCTGAATGACGTATTGAAAAGCAGCTGGCTGGGCTGGCACATGTCATGTCCTCCTGGGAATACACACTGCTGCTCTTTAGTATAGTGTCATACTTACCCACAAGTGTATTTATAGTAACTCCCTGCTCAGTAATCACAGGCTACATAGTACACTGGAAGACTGAAGGGCACTGCTGGTCTACGCACTGTAGTGCTATGTGATTAGTTTGCTATAACAGAAAATATTAAATGTAATAGGTATTTAGCCTACTTGTTTGTCAATAAGCTCAAGACTTGATAAAAATACATTTAATGAATCCATGTTTCAAGTGTCAAATCTACCAGGGAACCCCTGACTGCATTACTATTGAAGTATTTCAAACGTGTTCTAGAACACAACATTCTAACCACGCTGTGTGTCTCTTACTCTGCAGGCTCCATGAGGAGATCCAGGACTTCTATGCCTACATGTCCCCGCGGCCGGAGGAGGAGAAAATGAGGAGGGAGGTGGTGGAGAGGATAGAGAGGGTCATTAAGGACCTTTGGCCCACTGCTGACGTAAGTCAATCACCTTCACTGTAGTCGGAGATGTAAAGCCATTGACTTCCTTGTCTAGTTATTTATTGAATTTGAAATGGTGCAGTAATTCTTATTCGCATGCATACTGATATGATAATTTTATAGCTTATCGTTGTTGTCATGGAGTTTTATATGCAATCTCATTACTCATGGTGTGAACTTGCTTTGCAGGTTCAAGTATTTGGAAGTTTCAGCACGGGTCTCTATCTACCCACTAGGTAACCTGTCGTTGAATTTCAAGTCCTTTCCCTTACTGAAAAAGTATTCATAACCTTTATCACCAACGTACGCCAAGGAGGAATATAATGTGATTATTTGTGTTGATGTTGCAGTGACATTGACCTGGTGGTGTTTGTGAAGTTCAGGGAAGGAGACACCCTCCCTCTGTGGCGGTTAGAAGAGGCGCTGAGGAAACACAAAGTGGTGGAGGAGAATTCTGTCAAAGTGCTGGACAAGGCCACGGTAATGGGTAGTGTGTGTTTTGTGTGTCTGTCTGTGGAGGGAAGCCTTGTTAAGTGTGTGTGTGTGTGTGTTGTGAACATAATTCTGGACAGGGAATTATCGGTGTCTATGCCAGTCAAATCTGATCTTGTCTGGTCTTTAGGTGCCAATCATCAAACTGACAGATTCTCTCACAGAGGTCAAAGTTGACATCAGTTTCAACATGAAGAATGCTGTCAAAGCTGCTGCCCTCATCAAAGATTATAAAAAGGTACAATGCTCCCTGTGTGTGTGTGTGTGTGTGAGTCAAATCAAAATGTATTTATTTGTCACATGCTTTGTAAAGAAAAGGTTTAGACTATTAGTAAAATACTTACAGTGCCTTGCGAAAGTATTCGGCCCCCTTGAACTTTGCGACCTTTTGCCACATTTCAGGCTTCAAACATAAATATATAAAACTGTATTTTTTTGTGAAGAATCAACAACAAGTGGGACACAATCATGAAGTGGAACGACATTTATTGGATATTTCAAACTTTTTTAACAAATCAAAAACAGAAAAATTGGCCGTGCAAAATTATTCAGCCCCCTTAAGTTAATACTTTGTAGCGCCACCTTTTGCTGCGATTACAGCTGTAAGTCGCTTGGGGTATGTCTCTATCAGTTTTGCGCATCGAGAGACTGCATTTTTTTCCCATTCCTCCTTGCAAAACAGCTCGAGCTCAGTGAGGTTGGATGGAGAGCATTTGGAGAGCATCTAACTTTCATAGTATTACTACACCGAATGGCAACACAGATTGTCTTTAAATCACCTACGTGGGTATAACCAATGAGGAGATGGCATGTGGGTACCTGCTTCTATAAACCAATGAGGAGATGGGAGAGGCAGGACTTGCAGAGCGATCTGCGTCATAAACAGAAAGGAGTTCTATTTTAGCCCTTGGCAACGCAGACGCTCGTGAGCAGTGTGGGTGCAATAATTGATTAACATAGATTTCTAAATTCATTTAGTCAGCCTATTAGTCTCTTTGGGTATGTCTCCATAAGCCTGGCACATCTAGCCACTGGGATTTTTGCCCATTCTTCAAGGCAAAACTGCTCCAGCTCCTTCAAGTTGGATGGGTTCCTCTGGTGTACAGCAATCTTTGTCATACCACATATTCTCAATTGGATTGAGATTTGGGGTTTGACTAGGCAATTCCAAGACATTTAGTGTTTCACCTTAAACCACTAGAGTGTTGCTTTTAGCAGTATGCTTAGGGTCATTGTCCTGCTGGAAGGTGAACCTCTGTCCCAGTCTCAAATCTCTGGAAGACTGAAACAGGTTTCCCTCAAGAATATCCCTGTATTTAGCGCCATCCATCATTCCTTCAATTCTGATCAGATTCCCTGTCCCTGCTGATGGAAAAACATCCCCACAGCATGATGCTGCTACCACCATGCTTGGTGTTCTCGGGGTGATGAGAGGTGTGTTGGGTTTGTGCCAGACCAGGCGTTTTCCTTGATGGCCAAAAAGCTAAATGTTAGTATCATCTGACCAGAGTACCTTCTTCCATATGTTTGGGGAGTCACCCACATGCCTTTTGGCAAACACCAAACATGTTTGCTTCTTATTTTCTTTAAGCAATGGCTTTTTCCTGGCCACTTTTCCGTAAAGCCCAGCTCTGTGGTCCTATGGGCAGATACTCCATCTCCGCTGTGGAGCTTTGCACCTCCTTCAGGGTCATCTTTGTTGCCGCTCTGATTAATGCCCTCCATGCCTGGTCTGTGAGTTTTGGTGGGTGGCCCTCTCTTGTCAGGTTTGTTGTGGTGCCATGCTCTTTCCATTTTTTAATAATGGATTTAATGGTGCTCCCTGGGATGATCAAAGTTTCTGATATTTTTTTATAACCCAACCCTGATCTGTACTTCTCCATAACTTTGTCCCTGACCTGTTTGGAGAGCTCCTTGGTCTTCATGGTGCCACTTGATTAGTGGTGTTGCAGACTCTGGGGCCTTTCAGAACAGGTGTGTGTGTGTGTGTGTGTGTATATATATATATATATCTGAGATCATGTGACACTTAGATTGCACACAGGTGGACTTTATTTAACTAATTATGTGACTTCTGAAGGTAATTGGTTGCACCAGATATTATTTAGGGCAGGGGTGTCAAAGTCAAATGGACGGAGGGCCAAATAAAAAATTTAGCTACAAGCCGAGGGCCGGACTGTTCGAATGTTCATTGAAAAATTTTTAAATGACGCATATAGTCTAGTGAACCTAATTGAACCTACTGAAAACCTAACAAATATATTCCAATATGATCAGATAAATAAAGCAATATTTTCTTATGGCTCTGTCAGTAATCTTTAATTTTCAACAGACACAAAAGACAAATTTCCTTTATATAAAAATCCCCATAACATGAACATTAAATGAAAGAAACCGGTATTCAAGGCACCATCAGTAGCCTATATTTTCTATTTTAGCAAAAGTGGGCTAAATTTACTTCAAAGAAAAAAACAATAATAGCAATTTTCTATCATCCACTCAACTGAAATATTTTTAAAATATAATTGGATTGAAATACAATAAAATAAAGTGCAAAAATCTATTAATCAAAAACAACACTTTGTTTAAGGAGAAGTAACATGCAGTGAAAACAAATATTAAACTTTAACTTTTAAACTTGAACTGAGTAAAAACTCTAAATATGTGATTGCACAGTAATGTTCACTTGTTTGAGGTTGAGGGTGATACTTGGTGGTGTCCCATCTTTTCCACAAGTTCATCAATGTTCGGGGTAAGGCTCTGAGCTGAGGAAATCCTCAGAATTGAGTGGAGGTGTTCAGCAGTAAGTCGACTTCTGTGTGATGTTTTGTTCAAGTTCATCAAAGAAAACAGTTGTTCACACAGGTATGTGCTGCCAAACATAGACAACGTTTGAGCAGCCTGGATGCGCAGCTGGGGCATTGTGTCGGGAGGAAACGGGCGAACTCCGCAGCACCCACTGCCGCATATTTTGCCCTCAGTGCATCATTGCATTGGAGGTCAATCAACTCCATTTGGAGGTTTGGTGGTGAGCTTTCCACGTCAACAGCAAATGGGTTACCGAGCAGTTCCAACCTGCTTTTTGTGCTTCAAAGTCAGCAAATCGGCGTCGAAAGTCAGCGGCAAGCATACCTATTTTATCAGCCAACTGTGCGCTCGGGAACGCACTGGTAGAGAGCTTCTCTTTCATGGTCTGGCAGCTGGGAAAGTGGCTCAAATTTTCTTTCCGCATCTGCGTCTCCCACAGAGTCAGTATGGTTTTAAATGCCTTCACTGTACTGTACATATCAGAGATGACACGATCCCGACCCTGCAGCTGCAAGTTCATTGCATTCAGATGACTCGTAATGTCACACAGAAAAGCCATTTCACACAGAAACATTTCGTCTCGGAGTTGTGTTGTGTCTTTCCCTTTGCTGTCCAAGAACAGACAAATCTCCTCACGAAGCTCGAAACATCTTTGAAGCACCTTTCCCTGGCTTAGCCATCGCACCTCTGTGTGATAAGGCAAATCACCATGCTCCGTTTCTAACTCCGTCAGAAATGCCTTGAACTGGCGGTGATTCAAACCTTTGGCTCTGATAAAGTTAACTGTGCGCGTGATGATGCTCATTACATGCTCCATTTTCAAGGCTTTACCGCACAACGCTTCCTGGTGTATGATACAATGATAAGCTGTCAGCTCACCTGTCGCGTTTTCCTCTTGCATCTTTTCCCGTATCTTCGCCACCAGTCCGCTCCTGTGTCCACACATCGCAGGTGCTCCCTCCGTCGGTTGTCAAACCCACGAGTTTTTCCCAAGGCAGCTCCATCTCATTTACACATCTTGACACCTCTTCATACAAATCATGCCCCGTAGTTGTGCCATGCATAGGACGTAAAGCCAAAAACTCCTCTGTCACGCTTAGGCTGGAGTCCACTCCGCGGATGAAAATTGACAACTGGGCAATGTCAGAAATGTCGGTGCTCTCATCCACAGCCAAGGAATATGCAATGAAATCTTTTCCCTTTTTCACAAGCTGCTCTTTTAGATTGATGGACAACTGGTCTACTCTCTCGGCAATGGTGTTTCTGCTCAGAGTTGCCTTTTTTCTGGGCAAACTTCGTCACAAACTTTAATCATGCAGTTTTTGATGAAATCCCCCTCCGTAAATGGCCGGGCTGATTTAGCGATCTCTTCTGCCAAAATAAAACTGGCCTTGACAGCAGCCTGGCCTTGTGATTTGGCTTTTTTGAACAGAGCCTGTCGAGATTTGAGGCCTCGTTTTAATTCCTCTGCCTTTTGTAGCCTTTGTTCCATGTCCATATTCTTGTTTTTGTCCGCGTGTTTCGTTTCATAATGTCGTCTCAGATTATACTCTTTCAGTACCGCCACACTTTCTCCACACAGAAGACACACAGGTTTTCCAGCTACCTCCGTGAACAAATACTCCGACTCCCACCTTGTTTGAAACCCCGGTTCTCAGTGTCCACCTTCCGTTTTGCCATTTTTGATGGGTATCTGAAAGTTAATTTTACTGTGATGCTGACAACTGCTGTGCCAATAAATATTGAAATGAAGCAGCCTACTGCTCGGTGCGTCACCGTTGCATTGTGGGAAATGTAGTATTGGTGCGTGTAAAAGATCTGCGGGCTGCCGGCTTGCTGCGGTCTGCGGGCCGGTTCTAATAATAAATCAAGATCATCCCAGGGGCCGTAAAAAACCTTCTCGCGGGCCGGATGTGGCCCGCGGGCCTTGACTCTGACATATGTGATTTAGGGGCTTCATAGCAAAGGGGGTGAATACATATGCACGCACCACTTTTTAAAAAATTCAACAAGTAATTTGTTTCACTTCACCAATTTGGATTATTTTGTGTATGTCCATTACATGAAATCCAAATTAAAATCCTTATAAATGACTGGTTGTAAATGCAACAAAATAGGAAAAATGCAAAGGGGATTACTACTTTTGCAAGGCACTGTACAAAGGGTACCAGTACTGAGTTGTGCTGGGGTACGAGGTAATTGAGGTAGATATGTACATATAACAAGGAATAAAGTGACTAGGCAACAGGATAGATAAACAGTAGCAGCAGCGTGTGTGTAACGGCGTTCGTTTGTTGAAGGAGAGTCGGACCAAAATGCAGCGTGGTGGTTACTCATGTTCTTTAATGACGAATAGCGAATACATGAAATAACTACACAAATACAAAACAACAAACGGAACGTGAAACCTAATACAGCCTGTCTGGTGAATACTACACAGAGACAGGAACAATCACCCACGAAATACACAGTGAAACCCCGGCTACCTAAATATGGTTCCCAATCAGAGACAACGAGAATCACCTGACTCTGATTGAGAACCACCTCAGGCAGCCAAACCTATGCTACACCCCTACTCAGCCGCAATCCCAATGCCTACAAAAAAAAACAATACGACAACACAATAAACCCATGTCACACCCTGGCCTGAACAAATAATTAAAGAAAACACAAAATACTTAGACCAATGCGTGACAGTGTGTGAGTCAAAAAAGTTAGTGCAATAATGGTCAACGTCGATTGTTAACCAAATGGCTACCCGGACTTACTACACTGAACAAAAATATAAATGCAACATGTAAAGTGTTGGTTCCATGTTTCATGAGCTGAAATAAAAGATCCCAGAAATGTTCCATACACACAAAAAGTATCTCTAAACAAATTTGTTTACATCCCTGTTAGTGAGCGTTTTCTCTTTTGCCAAGATAATCCATCTGCTTGACAGGTGTGGCATATCAAGAAGCTTGATTAAACAGCATGATCATTACACAGATCCACCTTGTGCTGGGGACAGTAAAAGGCCACTGTGAAATGTGCACTTTTGTCACACAGCACAATGACACAGATGTCTAAATGTTTGAGGGCGTGTGCAATTGGCCTGCTGACTGCAGGAATGTCCATCAGAGAATGTCATGTTAATTTATCTACCATAAGCCGCCTCCAATGTCATTTTAGAGAATTTGGCAGTATATCCAACCGGCCTCCCAACCGCAGACCACGTGTATGGCGTCGTGTGGGCGAGCGGTATGCTGATGTCAAAGTTGTGAATAGAGTGTCACATGGTGAGGTTATGGTATGGGCAGGCATAACATACGGTCCACAAACACAATTGAATTTTGACGATGGCAATTTGAATGCACAGAAATACCTTGACGAGATCCGGAGGTATCTGGGACCAACGGATGCATATCTGTATTCCCAGTCATGTGAAATCCA
Source organism: Oncorhynchus keta (assembly GCF_023373465.1). Classification (NCBI taxonomy): domain Eukaryota; kingdom Metazoa; phylum Chordata; class Actinopteri; order Salmoniformes; family Salmonidae; genus Oncorhynchus; species Oncorhynchus keta. The sequence continues at coordinate 45,700,339 of NC_068437.1, read as the reverse complement.
TAGATTAGGGCCTTATTTATTTCAATTGGCTGATTTCCTCATATGAACTATAAGTCAGTAAAATCTTTGAACTTATTGCATTTTATATATTTTTTCAGTATATTTGGCAGTCTTCTGGCTTGGGGGTAGAATCTGTTCAGGGTCCTGTTGGTTCCTGATTTGGTGCATCGCTACCGCTTGCCGTGCGGTAGGAAAAGGAACAGTCTATGACTTTGGTAGCTGGAGTCCTTGACAGTGACCTACTGGGCCATACCAGGGTTTCCGTTAGAAAAAGGTGGTGCCGGACATTTTACCGCCAAAATGTAGATTACCGGCTCCATATGCATTAGGTGGGTAACCTGATGAGAGCGTCCACCCACGGTGCTCAGAATGACAGAAATCACATTTAGATTATGTTGAGGATGCAACGATGTCCTGTCCTTCTTAGCGAATTCTGATGTGCTCTTTGAACATGTTAGAATAACTGTCCACGTTTACTTTTCCTCAGCCAACAAGACGAGTAACGAACAGCAAAATCGCTAGCCTATGTCAATTTACTATAGTAGAAGAGTTTAGGCTACATATTCAATTGGTCAGCTTGTCAAGAAAGAAATAGCCTATTCCAAACGTACTCTGAGACAGTTGTGGGACGATAGATCCTAAATTCATACAACCAGTAGACCATGGCTACATAATTTGTTTTTGTTAAAAAGCAATGAGTGATTCAAGAGGTCAGAACATTTAGCTTAAAATGTTGATAAACATTTGTTTCTTCACATTTATGAGTACAGTAATGCGCACAAGGCAGTAGGCTACATGTGAATGTTCATTCCATAATGCACTTAGGGGGAAAACACTGTTGTCAAAAGGGCACTGCACGGGCCTCCCGAGTGGCGCAGCGGTCTAAGGCACTGTGCTGCAGTGCTAGAGGCATCAATACAGACCCGGATTTCGCTCCAGGGCTGTGTCGGCCGGCCGCGACTGGGAGACCCATGAGGCGGCACACAATTGGCCCAACTTCGTCTGGGTTAGGGGAGGGTTTGGCCGACTGGGGAAAATTGGAATTCCAGTCGTTCATCCAACTTGGAATTCCAACTCGGGAACTCGGTCCCCTGTCCAGAGCTCCGACTTTACAAGCTGAATATCACTGACGTCATTATTTGAACTCCTATTTCTCTGAGTTCCCAGTTGTCTTGAAAGCACCACAAGATGTTGCTGCAGTGGCTCATGCGCAGTCTGACAGATTCTCCACTCAAAGGCTCTCTATCTGTATATCTGCGCCAATTTAATTCTACAAAAGTATGCAAATTAACCTATAGACCAATAAGCATGACCAGTTAAATGTATTTCCATAAATGAATAGGCTAAAAAGCATTATTTCGCAATAGCACTTTTTCTTCTTCCAATTTGCCGGTGCCAGTTGTGTTCTTCAGCTTTTAAATGTTTTATCGGACAAAAGCCGCTTAACGGAAACCCTGGGCCGTACGCACTACCCTCTATAATACCTTGCGGTCGGATGCCAAGCAGTTGCCATACCAAGCGGTGTTGCAGCTAGTCACTGCTATCAATGGTGCAGCTGTAGAACCTTTTGAGGATCTGATGGCTCATGCAAAAATCTTTTCAGCCTCCTGAGGGGGATGAGGCATTGTCGTGCCCTGTTCAGGGCTCGTGTTGGTGTGTGTGGACCATGATAGATCCTTAGTGATGTAGACACCAAGGAACTTGAAGCTCTCAACCCGCTCCTCTAAAGCCCCGTCAATGTGAATGGGGGTGTGCTCGGCCCTCCGTTTCCTGTAGTCCACGATCTGCTCCTTTTGTCTTGCTGATGTTGAGAGGTTCTGACCACCTCCCTAAAGGCTGTCTCATCGTTGTCGGTGATCAGTCCTACTACTGTCGTGTCATTAGCAATATTAATGATGGTGTTGGAGTCGTGCGTGGCCACTCAGTCATGGGTGAACAAGGAGTACATGAGGGAACTTTGCATGCACCCTTGAGGGGCCCCGGTGTTGAGAGTCAGCATGGCAGATGTGTTGTTGCCTACTCTCACCACCTGGGGGAGGCATGTCAGGAAGTCCAGGATCCAGTTGCAGAGGGAGGTTTTCAGTCCCAGGGTCCTTAGCTTAGTGATGACCTTGGAGGGCACTATGGTGTTGAATGTTGAGCTGTAGTCAATGAACAGCATTTTCACATAGATGTTAGTTTTGTCCAGGTGGGAAGAGGGCAGTGTGGAGTGGGGGATCTGTTGGGGCGGTATGCGAATTGGAGTGGGTCCAGGGTGTCTGATGGTGTTGATGTGAGCCATGACCAGCCTTCCAAGGCATTTCATGGCTACAGATGTGAGTTTTACGTGCCGATTAGTCATTTAAACAGGTTAGCTTGGCATTCCTGGGCACAGGGACTATGCCGGTCTGTTTGAAACATGTAGGTATTACAGACAGGGACAGGGAGAGGATGATCATGTCAGTGAAGACACTTGCCAGCTGGTCAGTACGTGTCCGTCCTGGTAATCCATCTGGCTCAGCGGCTTTGAACATTAACCTGTTTAAAGGTCTTACATCTCCTACGTAGAGCGTGACCAGAAAGTCGTCCGGAACAGGTGGTGCTCTCATGCATGGTTCAGCGTTACATGCCTCGAAATGAGCATGGAAGGCATTTAGCTTATCTGGTAGTATGTGTCTGTTTCTTTCTAATGATTGAACTTCATCTGAATTTAAGCACAATCCTCATTACATTTACATTTAAGTCATTTAGCAGACGCTCTTATCCAGAGCGACTTACAAATTGGTGCATTCACCTTATAGTGTGAACTACTGTTCTCTAAAGTTTTCTCTCCATCTGTTTCTCCTCAGAAATATCCTGTGCTTCCGTACCTGGTGCTAGTCCTGAAGCAGTTCTTATTACAAAGAGACATGAATGAAGTGTTTACAGGAGGCATCAGTTCCTACTGCCTCTTCCTTGTTGCTGTCAGCTTCTTACAGGTGGGTCGGTGCCCGTCATCCTTGTATTATTGTCATTGAGAGTATAATCTAGTATTCTAATTAAATGATTATATGATGCATTTGTCCGGCCTTTCCTCAACCGTTGAGAGTGAGGAGATATACATTTTGTACCGTTGAATAAACTTGTATTTGTCACCAGCAGTATAGTGTTCTTACTACTACGTGTTCTTACGATGGCAGCAAGTAAGAGACAATAGTGTGTGTGTGCGTTTCAGCTCCATAGCAGGGAGAACGCCTGCAGTCCCAACGCCAACACTGGTGTCCTACTCATAGAGTTCTTTGAGCTGTACGGCCGCCATTTTAACTACCTGAAGACGGGGATCCGGATCAAGGATGGGGGCTGCTACCTCTCCAAAGACGAGGTCCAGAAGAGCATGCTGGATGGATACAGACCTTCCCTGCTCTACATTGAAGACCCACTGCAGCCAGGTGAGCCCGGGTTCACACCTTTGTAGTTTGTCTAAGACTCCTTACTGCATATGCTCGTTACAGTATGGTAGCTAGCTACCTATATGATGCATCTCTGACCTACACCTCTCCCGAGTCCGTACGCGATGAGACAAGACTAACTACCAATTAGATACCATGAAATTGGGGAGAAAATGGGGTTAGTAAAATTAATTCAATGTAGTGGCTTGTGCTTCTGACTTCTGCCATAAATAAAACATCAGATGCAGTTGTTTTATTGAGATGACGTTTGAGAACTCCTGCAATAAGCACCTACCAAGTCTAAGCTTGTACCTGACCTTGAGAGTTTGTCTGTCCTGTGTTGTCCAGGTAATGATGTGGGCCGTAGCTCATACGGGGCCATGCAGGTGAAGCAGGTGTTTGAATATGCCTTCATGGTGCTGAGCCACGCTGTGTCGCCCATCTCTAAGTACCACCTCAACAACCACGGCGAGAGGTATTGGGCAGGGCCGGGACACATGGGGAGGGTTACAGTCACATAATTCTGAGTGATGGGTTCGCTGGAGCTGACTGCCAGGAATGGAACTTTGAACAATACAGTGCATTTGGGAAAATATTCAGACACCTTGACTTTTTCCACATTTTGTTACGCCTTATTCTAAAATGGATTTTTAAAAATGTTTTCCCCTCAACAATCTACACGTGTGTATGAAATATATATAAACAAAAACATATTTACATAATTATTCAGACCCTTTGCTATGAGACTCGATATTGAGCTCAGGTGCATCCTGGTTCCATTGCTCATCCTTGAGATGTTTCTACAACTTGATTGGAGTCCACCTGTGGTAAATTCAATTGATTGGACATGATTTGGAAAGGGGCACACCTGTTTATATAAGGTCTCACAGTTGACAGTGCATTTCAGAGCAAAAACCAAGCCATGACATCGAAGGAATTGTCCATAGAGCTCCGAGACAGGATTGTGTTGAGGCAGAGATCTGGGGAAGGGTACCAAAACATTTCTGCAGCATTGAAGGTCCCCAATAACACAGTGGCCTCCATCATTCTTAAATGGAGAAGGTTTGGAACCACCAAGACTCTTCCTAGAGCTGGCTGGAGGTGACCAATAACCCGATAGTCACTCTGAAAGAGCTCCAGAGTTCCTCCGTGGAGATGGGAGACTCTTCCAGAGGGACAACCATCTCTGCAGCACTCCACCAATCAGGCCTTTATGGTAGAGTGGCCAGACGGAAGCCACTCCACAGTAAAAGGCACATGACAGCCTGCAGTAAAAGGCACCTAAAGACTCTCAGACCATGAGAAACAAGATTCTCTGGTCTGATGAAACCAAGACTGAACTCTTTGGCCTGAATGCCCAGTGTCATGTCTGGGCACCATCCCTACAGTGAAGCATGGTGGTGACAGCATTATGCTGTGGGGATGTTTTTCAGCGGCAGAGACTGGGAGACTAGTCAGGATCGAGGAAAGATCAAGGAAGTTTCCCCTTCCAACAGGACAATGGCCCTAAGCACACAGCCAAGACAACATGGGAATGGCTTCGGGACAAGTCTCTGAATGGCTGGGCCACTCAAGGACAGAGGCCTGACTTGAACCCGATCAAACATCTCTGGAGAGACCTGAAAATAGCTGTGCAGCGATGCTCTCCAGCCAACCTGACAGCTTCAGAGGATCTGCAGAGAAGAATGGGAGAAACTACCCAAATACAGGTGTGCCAAGCTTGTAACATCATACTCAAGGTTGTAATCCATGCATGTATCCATTTTAGAATAAGGCTGTAAGGTAACAAAATGTGGGAAAAGTTGAGGGGTCTGAATACTTTCCCGAATGCACTGTATATTTTCAACAATATTAAGTGGAAAAAATATTGTGTCCACTGTGCAAACTTGTAGTAATATAAATGATTGTGTGTCTTGCAGTATACTGGGCAGAATCATCCGGGTGACCCAGGAAGTTGCTGAATACAGAGACTGGATCACCATGAAGTGGGCTTCCCTATCACTGAACTCCTTGACCTTAAAAGGTAAGGAGAGGAGACATTTAGAGCCCAATTATAGTGCTATATCAAAACAGTATAAAATTGTCGAACCCCACATTTTGCCCTTCCCCTTTGATGTCACAGGTAATGTCACGTTGCTGGTGGAGCTTCAGGAGATGGAGGAATGCATCAACAATCTCTCTGAGGAAGGGGCAGAGTCCCCAAGCTCCTCCTCTCCTCCCCCTCTTCGTCATTCTCCTCTCCACATTCTTCATCAGCTAGCTCCAGTGACGCTGTGAGTGCCTTGTGAAACAGAGTTCTCTCCACACACTTTGCTCTTCTCCACACACTTTGCTCTTCTCCACACACTTTGCTCTTCTCCACACACTTTGCTCCTCAGAAAGTATTCAAACCCCTTGACTTTTACACATTTTGTTACGTTACTGCTTTATTCTAAAAATGATCAAATAAAACATTTTCCTCAACAATCTACACACAATAATGACAAAGCGAAAACAGGTTTTTAGAAATGTTGCAAATGTATTTAAAAAAATTGAAATATCTAATTTACATACATTTAAAAAACAACGTAATACATTTAAAACAAGGCTGCAACATAACAAAATGTGGTAAAAATCAAGGGGTCTGAATACTTTACGAATGCACTGTATGTATCAAGTGATACTCTGGCCCGTAGATCTGAGACGCTTTAACTACAGCCCCAGTGTTGGCCTTTCATTCGCACCTGTGATTTTAAAGTTATAAAATATTTAATCTATCAGAAATGTCCCTTAGGGGCCTTCTGAGTGGCGCAGTGGTCTAAGGCTGTGCCACTAGAGATTCTGGGTTAGAGTCCAGGCTCTGTCGCAGCTGGCTGCGTCTGGTTGACCCGTCCGGGTTAGGGGAGGGTTTGGCCGGCAGGGATGTCCTTGTCCCATCGCGCACTAGCGACTCCTGGCGCCAGGTGCACAGTGTTTCCTCCGATACATTGGTGCGGCTGGCTCCCGGATTAAGTGGGCATTGTCAAAAGCAGTGCGGCTTGGTTGGGTTGTGTTTCGGAGGACGCACGGCTCTCGACCTTCGCCTCTCCTGAGTCTGTACGCGACAAGACTTTAACTACCACTTGGATACCACACAATTGGGGAGAAAACGGGGTTAATAAAAAGAAAGGTCCCTTAGGTAATCTCCCCTTTCATGCGTTAAAACATTGAGATGCCTGTCGTGAAATCATATTTTTGCCCTCGCTCGATTGGTGGGCATGATTCCTCCAGGATTCGGACGGAGTCTGCTGTAAACCGGTGACCTCGACGCGGGGTAGGCGAGGCTCATCTGCACCCAGTGCTGGATTGACCAATCACAGGGATACAAGTTTCTCTTCCAACAGCCACGTAAGCCAGTCGAACAAGAGCAAGGTAGGTGACTATAACAGACACGTTTTAGTGTTAAATTACCACACATCAAATTATGTCACACTAAATGTTGTTCCAAGGAAAAATGGGACAGTAAAGTTAATCTTACCCTATATGTTTTCCTGGCAACAGGTGGACAGAGCGAGTTTGATGTCTTGTCAGAACAGCAGTGCCAACATACAGCCAAGCACAGGAACAGGACAGTCGTCAGGCAGCAACAGCAGGAGCCACCGAGACAGAAAGCAGAGCTGTCCTGGCAGGAGGAGGAAACTCCAGCCAAAGCGCCAATGTAAACCTGTAGTGCAGGACCTCTGTAGATAGGGGGCGCTATGTCACGGAACTCAACTCCACTCTCTGCCCCAGAAACGGGAGGATCGAGGCAATCTTACCAGGGCTTTTGGTAGTGATATTTTTTAAGCCAAGTTGGAAGGAGATTTCTCCTATTTCTGTCAGTTGAAAGGGCAGATTGACTTCGACCTCGTCTTGAGGGTATAGTCTTTCTGTAATATGAATATGGAGGAAGGTTGTCAAGCCTGAACTTTAGCATTGGCAGTACTCCCTGGTTTATTGGACTAGCAGTTAGTTGGGTCTCTATTACTTACTGGCAATTCACACTTTACAGCAGAAATTACAAGAAAAAATGTATGGTTAAACTGTGGATATTATTACTATATTGGATCAAATGTTTGCACTGACAAAACTAGTCATTGAACATTTAAGCTTTTCAGCAACTCCTTCGTTTGATTTTCAAAAGGCAAAATGGTGGGGAAAGGAAGAAAAAATTACAATGATTAGGGATTGTATTTTTATTTTTTTAACAAGCTGAATGAATATGGTTTTGCCATCTCTTGTGGACTGGGCCAAGTGTGGGTTCTATGTGGCAACTCCAACCATCAGCAGAATACATCCTTGAGTTGCTACAGCCCAAATGGACCCGTTTCCGTGCATAATGGGGATGATTTTTGTAATGATCTGTTCAATGGCTATTTCACAATACTGTTTAATGGCGAACAGTTTTATGCTCCTACTGGTAGAATATCTGTGGTTTGCAAACTTCCTAATATGAAAATATCTGTACTCAACTATTTTGCCTATTACAAAATGATTTGTATTTGTTTCTGTATTTATTTTTGTAGTATATTTATATGAATCTATAATGTGAAGGGGGTATGCATGGAACGCTTAGCAATAGCCCGTATGCCTGTTTAAGAGATGGTTGTGATGCACATTTTGTACTGAATATCTCAGACAGGCTGTGTCCTAATAGTCATACAATTTCCTTAACTTATCTGGGCTGGAAGGTGTCCAATACTTTGCTTTCTCTTCCTGTCTAGGCCTTAGCCCTTTAGCGTTCACAGATCTAAATGGATCGGACTAGATGTAAGCAATATGGTGATGGGACCTCCTAGCTTTTAAAGAGGCTGAGTGCAGCTTTTGCCAAGTTGCTTTCATTCATCCAATCCTTTCAGATCCATAAAAAGAATATGTGCCTAATTTTGACATTACAAATATATTGTCATAATGTTAATTGACAATATAACACATTTTGATCGTAACTGTATTTATTTCAAAGTTACTGAATGTTTAGACGGCACCTTTTCTGTTGTGGAAATGCCACCATATAAGGGTAGGGCCGGGCCACTGCTTGTCCTGGAGTTAGCAAGTCTCTGACATCTTTCTCCACGATTAATACGTTCCCAAAATTTCTCCTCACAAAACATTTTGTATGCAGTTCAGTTGTATCCAGACATTTGTTCCAACCTTCAAGATACTTTTGTACATAAAGTGTATGTGGACACTCCTTCAAATTAGTGGCTTTGGCTATTTCAGCTACATCTGTTGCTGACGTGTATAAAATTGAGCACACAGCCATACAATCGCCATTGTCGTGTCTTCACTATCATTAAACTGAATACTTTGTTTTTATCAAAGATTCTCTGTAATTAGTTACTCGATTAAACTGAATAATCATGTAACTAATTAACTAGGAAGTTGGGGCACCAAGGAAAGTATTCAGATTACAAAGTTATAATTTCCCAATATAACCTTTCAGATATTTTCATATCAGATCCATAGTCTTCTGATTAATGAATAATTTACTTTACCTCACGTTAGTCTCATTCCAAATGTCGTAAATTGTTGGTTATCTGCACGAACACAGTCTTCACTGAGTCATCCATACATCAATTGTCTTAAATTATTTATTTATTACTAACTAAGTAATTCACATAAATGCATAAACAAACAGTAAATATGGTTACATGAAATGATAGAATGTGCCCTAGTGGGCTAAACCTGCATGGCGGCTTGTTTGACAAAAGGGGAGTGGGGGTTTTACCAAGAAGTCACTACGGAGTTAATTATAACAATTAAAATGCTAATCCTTTACACATGAACAATTGCAATCAATATATATATTTACGCTCAGTGTGTCGTCTTGATCGCTGGTGAAATGTATTTTGTAGAATTGTCCGTCTCTCCCTCTCTCTGTCTTGGTTAGAGGGGATAGTTTAAAGTGACATTCATTATAGAATGGATGTTTAGGCGGTTGTCGTTCTTCGCGTTCAATGATGCTTAATTCCTAGCTGCAGACTAGTAAGCAATATCAAAGACTTGTTCTTATTCTGTCGGTATCAATAGTCTTAAGTTTAACCACGTGGTATGGTTAAAAGATTCTACAACCTTTAGCCATCTCGTAATTAAGGTAAGTTTGGTCTGGTGATAATTTCTCAAAGTTGGGTTTTATTCGGAATGGCAGAAAAGGGCGGTCCAGGATGTCTGACCCTAACTGGGCTCAGGGGCGGTCCAGGATGTCTGACCCTAACTGGGCTCAGGGGCGGTCCAGGATGTCTGACCCTAACTGGGCTCAGGGCGGTCCAGGATGTCTGACCCTAACTGGGCTCAGGGGCGGTCCAGGATGTCTGACCCTAACTGGGCTCAGGGGCGGTCCAGGATGTCTGACCCTAACTGGGCCCAGGGGCTGTCCAGGATGTCTGACCCTAACTGGGCTCAGGGGTGGTCCAGGATGTCTGACCCTAACTGGGCTCAGGGGCGGCCCAGGATGTTTGACCCTAACTGGGCTCAGGGGCGGTCCAGGATGTCTGACCCTAACGGCTCAGGGGCGGTCCAGGATGTCTGACCCTAACTGGGCTCAGGGGCGGTCCAGGATGTCTGACCCTAACTGGGCTCAGGGGCGGTCCAGGATGTCTGACCCTAACTGGGCTCAGGGGCGGTCCAGGATGTCTGACCCTAACTGGGCTCAGGGGCGGTCCAGGATGTCTGACCCTAACTGGGCTCAGGGGCGGTCCTCTGATTTAGTTAAAATCAGAAGGGAATTGTATTTTTCTTCATTAAACGGTCCACAATCATATTACACAATTATACAAACAGTATCATAATCATTCATCTCATACAACAATTAGATGTAAACCTCATATCTGAGGCTATTATATAAACAACGTTATGGTAATGTGGCCACACGGTCTCCCATGAGCTTCCCCAAGTTGTGACAAACGGACCAGTTCTTAGCTGGATTCTTCACCGGTCTTTTACACTTTCTCTGGAACATGAAATTTGTTTACCTCAAGTTCTGTGAGGTGGAAGGATTTCCTTTGTCTCCATGAAAACTACTCTATTACTGTGTGTCCATGAGGTCTTCTCAGGAATTTACGACCTCTGACCACAGCAGTCTGGTTGTAGAAGAAGAGAGCGGAGGATGGTGCTCGCTGTACTCAAAGAGGGCAACGTCATGACACCATAGACAAACATTGGCAGTTGAATGGCCTTACTTGAGCTCAGTGACTTTCATCATGGAACCGGAATAGGAGGCCACCTTTACAAGAAGTCAGTTCATCACATTTCTGCCCTGCTAGAGCTGACCCGGTCAACTGTAAGTGCTTTTATTGTGAAGTGGAAATGTCTAGGAGCAACAACGGCTCAGCCGCGAAGTGGTAGATAACACAAACTCACACAACAGGACAGCCAAGTGCTGTAACACGCACTACCGAGTTCCAAACTGCCTCTGGAAGCAACGTCAGCGCAAGAGCTGTTTGTCGGGAGCTTCATGAAATGGGGTTCCATGGCCGAGGAGCCGCACACAAGCCTATGATCACAATGCCAAGCGTCGGCTGGAGTGTTGTAAAGCTTGCTGCCAATGAACTCTGGAGCAGTGGAAACACGTTCTCTGGAGTGATGAATCATGCTTCACCAACTGGCAGTGGGATCGACAGATCTGGGTTTGGCGGATGCCAGGACAACGCTCCCAGCCCCATTGCATAGTGGCAACTGTAAAGTTTGGTCGAAAAGGACTAATGTTCTGGGGTTGTTTTTCATTGTTTAGGCTAGTCTCCTTAGTTCCAGTGAAGAGAAATCTTAATGCTACAGCATGCAATGACATTCTAGACGATTATGTGCTTCCAACTTGTGTGGCAACGGTTTTGGGAAGGCCCTTTGTTTCAGCATGACAATGCCCTCGTGCACAAAGCGAGGTCCTTACAGAAATGGTTTGTTGAGATTGGTGTGGAAGAACTTGACTGGCCTGCACAGAGCCCTGACCTCAAACTCATCAAACATCCTTGGGATGAATTGGAACACCGTCTGCGAGCCAGACCTAATCGCCCAACATCAGTGTCCGACCTCACTAATGCTTGTGGCTGAATGGAAGAAAGTCCCTGCAGCAATGTTCCAACATCTAGTGGAAAGCCTTCCCAGAAGAGAGAAATCTATTTATTATAGCAGTAGAGGGGACCAACACCATATTATTGCCCATGATTTTGGAAAGACATGTTTGACGAGCAGGTGTCCACATACTTTGTCATGTAGTGTAGCTTGTTATTTTACAAGTGATAATATGGATCAATGAGAGGATGTTGTGAAATAAATGACATTTCCCAGTCGGTAGCTGTTAATGGTTCAGAGCAGTAGTACTTTACACAATGAGTTCTTCAAACTTCTTTATTCTATGTGATTAGAATAGAACAAACGATGACTAAACAATGTTTTGTTCACTGAAAATGTATTTGATGTGCTCACTGCTCATTCATTTCAACACTGAATTTGTGTTTAATTGGGCAGCCAAGACACAAACATGCATCTTAATTTAACAAAATGCTTAAATTTGATAAATAATATTTATTCAGTATGTTGATGCCATTGCCTAATGTCTATGCCAATTCTAAACCAGTCAACATTTCATGCAAAACAAAAATGTCACTTTCCAACCAATTTGAAATGGAATTGGAAAACACGTTTATTTTATTGCTCTGAACATTTTTGTTTCGTTGAATGTCATTTTGTTTTGTTTTTCTCCTCATTCTCAACTGGAAATGTAAATTCCTTCATTGAATTGTATTTTCATATTATTCACATTGATAGTTTTCATTTAGATAATTCTATTTTGGTGGAATGTAGATGAATGAATATAAATATACATGAGTGTGTGTGTCTGTGTACACACACACAGTACTAGTCAAAAGACACCTACTCCTTCAAGGGTTTTTCTTTATTTGGACTATTTTCTACATTGTAGAATAATAGTGAAGACATCAAAACCATGAAATAAAACATATGGAATAATGTAGTAACCAAAAAGTGTTTAACAAATCAAAATATATTTTTATATTTTATAAATTATATATTTTATATTTTATAAAGTAGCCACCCTTTGCCTTGATGACAGCTTTGCACTCTCTTGGCATTCTTTCAACCATCTTCATGAGGTAGTCACCAAGAATGCATTTCAATTAACAGGTTAATTTGTGGGATTTCTTCCTTTGTTAATGCTTTTGAGATCGGAATGGTATACAGAAGATAGCCCTATTTGGTAAAAGACCAATCCATATTATGGCAAGAACAGCTCAAATAAGCGAAGAGAAACGACAGTCCATCATTACTTTGAGACATGAAGGTCAGTCAAGAATTTCAAAAGTTTCTTCAAGTGCAGTTGCAAAAACCATCAAGCGCTATGATAAAACTGGCTCTCATGAGGACTGCCACAGGAATGGAAGACCCAGAATTACCTCTGCTGCAGAGGATAAGTTCATTAGAGTTAACTGCACCTCAGATTGCAGCCCAAATAGATTGCAGCCCAGCTTCACAGAGTTGAAGTAACAGACATCTCAACATCAACTGTTCAAATGAGACTGCGTGAATCAGACCTGCATGGTCAAATTGATGCAAAGAAACCACTACTAAAGGACACCAATAAGAAGAGACTTCCTTGGTCCAAGTAAGACAAGCAATAGCCATTAGACCGGTGGAAATCTGTCCTTTGGTCTAATGAGTCCAAATTTGAGATTTTTGGTTCCAACGGCCGAGTCTTTGTAAGATGCAGAGTATGTGAATGGATGATTTCCGCATGGGTGGCTCCCACCGTGAAGCATGGAGGAGGAGGTGTGATGGTGATACTGTAGGTGATTTATTTAGAAGGCACACTTAACCAGCATGGCTAACACAGCATTCTGCAGAGATACGCCATCCCATCGGGTTTGCACTTAGTGAGACTATCATTTGATTTTCAACAGGACAATGACCCAACACACTTCCAGGCTGTGTAAGGGCTATTTGACCAAGAAGGACAGTGATCAGATGACCTGGCCTCCACAATCCCCCAACCTCAACCCAATTGAGATGGTTTTTGGATGAGTTGGACCGCAGAGTGAAGAAAAAGCAGCCAACAAGTGCTCGGCATATGTAGGAACTAATTCAAGACTGTTGGAATGGCATTCCTCATGAAGCTGGTTGAGAGAATGCCAGGAGTGTTCAAAACTGTCATCAAGGCAAAGGGTGGCTACTTTGAAGAATCTTAAATATAAAATATATTTTGATTTAACACTTTTTGGGGTACTATGATTCCATATGTGTTATTTCATAGTTGTGATGTATATACTATTACTCTACAATGTAGAAAATAGTACAAATAAAAACCCTTGAATGAGTTGTTGTGTCTACACTTTTGATTGATACTTATATATATGTTAAGACCCTGGTGGTGTAAGTGGGAAAATGTAAGTTGTACCTTTCATTATTAAAATACAGTTTTGAAAGAAAACAGTTGGGTGGGGCAGGGGGACATGTCTGCATTTACATGTTCATAAATGTTATTGAAAAGACCCTTGAATTGGAATTTCTACTTCCTGAATTGATTGAATTTAAATGGAATTGGCTCAACCCTGGTAAAGAAGGCTAGGTGTAGAATTCCTGAATAAAGTCTATACTTTAAAGGACATGTTCTCACCAGTGGAAGTGTTTGCAAAACCCCTATTGATGTCATTGGATAATTTAAAGTTGTGCATGCTTATCTCAACTGAATCAGGCCTAGGTAAACTCCTGCACCACCAACTCCTTAAGGGAGCGAAAAGACACCAGTCCCCTCTCTGCATCCCTAACTTGAACCAACTCCTCCTGCAGCTGAGCCACAGGTCGCCCTAACTGGTATCCCAGATCCACCATCATCTCCAGCAGTGGCCCTCTATAGCGCTTCAGCCCATAGCGCCTTACCGTGGGCAGCGCCCTCTGGCCCATGGTGAACGCAGACTCCGGCTCTTCCAGGTCTCTCTGGCACACTGTGAGGGCACACAGCGTAGGCACCAGCAGAACAGGACTCTGCCACCCTCCCATCTTCTCCTGAAGCTCCAGGACAGTCTCTAGTAGAGCGACAGCTGGCCCAAACTGCCCTGCTCGGAGCAGGCCGTGCGCTCGTCTTTGCTCGGGCTCAGTGAAGAAATCCAGGAAGTGGTGGGAATGTCGGACGCAACGGACTGCATAGAGCTGGGCCAGGTAGTCCCGCAGAGCCAGGCGGCGTTCCCAGATGGTCTCGGGGTTAAAATTTCCAGTTAGGAGTTTCCGGGGAAGTATGACCTCCTCAAGCTCCTCGCTGAAGTCTTCAAGGAGCTGCTGATGGAGGTGGATGAAGTCGCTATAGCGACGCTCGACAGACACGCGCTTGGAGTCGTAGCTGCCTGACCGGATCAACACGATCTGGTACACCTGGAGAACACAGGAACATTGGGACAAACTTCTAACTTAGAAAACCTCATATCTTGCAACTTTATTATTAAAACTCACTCGACTATCTTCCAATAAAAGACAATAAAATATGGACTTGTCTTTCCTGCAACACTGACTAACTACGGTGAAGAATTCACAAAGTATGTTTTTCCGTGCCCTAAACTATATGCCAGGGATCATCAACTAGACTCAGCACTGCTTTTTTCTTGAGCGGATAGTCAAGGGGCAGAACATACAGTAATTATAAGTCATTTGTACTCTGCAAATTGACACAAGCCTAAACAGATTATTGTGTTTGACAAAACATAATTTCCAACCTTGATTACATTGGTACACAATCTCATATGCTTCTATTTCTGAGTGGAACATTTTGAGGTGAATTCCTAGTCATTTTACAGCCTTTTATGTCCAAAACTAGATCCAATTTTAGAAATTGGGCATAGAAAACTTTGGGAGGGGGTCAAATAAATTGAATTTGGACTGGGACCGCCAGTTGACAATCTTTGCTGTATGCTGTACATAAAATAGAGCTCACAACGTATTTGGACAGGTGCTGCGCTATGGTGCGTGCAGAAGGAATCTCAAACAACAGCTTGACCGGCTTCAGTCTGTGTTTCACCGCGCCCCAGTGCTGCTGCAGCTCTTTGGTGGTCATACAGGATGAACTGGGGCCTGGACACAGGTCATACACACACGCACCTACGTACAGAGTAGACAGACGGACAGGCAGACAGACACAATGAAAATGTCATATCACTGTTTACACAAGCAGAGTCAAACACATGCTTTGCTTAGCTACTTATTTAATGTACCATTTGAAGGAAAATTACTGAAAGCAACCAGGTGCTTCTTACCCTGTTGATGCGAATCCTCAAGGTCCAGGCTCTCAGCTGTGGCTTCAGGGTATGGATCATTGGACTGTTGGATCCCTGTATTGATCCCTGTGTTCTCTTGTGGCACTGCCCTCTCCGCCATCCGGGCTTGTCAGCATACAGTAATAGTTCTGGGGAAGATGAGTGAAATACTCAGTCCGAAATCAGCTGCTAGCTCTGCACAAACAAGCGCACACAAACACACACTCGGTATAACTAAGGTTGTTGACATGCCCTGTTTGAAAAAGAAATGGAAAAATACAGAAAGAGGGAGTGTGTGTATATATACTAGTACACGCAAGACTGAAGCAAGAGAAAGCAGAGAGACCAATGGGGAAGTGAAACTGTAGTGCAGTGGGGGATGGTGGGAAGGGTGTGTGTAATGATGAGTTTGGCCAATCTAACCACCATCTCTATACTTCCCCATACATTTACTGTATTTTTCTGTCTGTTTATGGTTGATGTGAACTATGGCTGAATCTCAATATTCTTAACAGGCATCCTATCCTCGTCTCCTGGTCTTGTATCTGTCATCTGCACTGACCTGATAAACACCGGACAGAAGAAAGCATGTCCTTCACTATAAGGAATTCCCCTGTCATGTCTTCTCTTTTTCTTCAATGATATCATGGCGGTCCGCAAACAATCGTTTATGTGCATGCTGCCTACTGTGCTGGAATGTATAATCAATCATGATCTGCTCAATTCTGTACTGCCATGAAAATAAAATAAAGACCAAATAAATCCCTACTAATTTCTTCCTATTTACATAAGTATTCAGACCCTTTGCTCTGAGACTCGAAATAGAGCTCAGGTGCATCCTGTTCCATTGATCATCCTTGAGATGTTTCTATAACTTGATTAGAATCCACCTGTGGTAAATTTAACTGACTGGACATGTTTGGAAAGGCACATACCTGTTTATATAAGGTCCCACAGTTGACAGTGCATGTCAGAGCAAAAACCAAGCCACGAGGTCGAAGGAATTGTCAGTAGAGCTCCGAGACAGGATTGTGTCAAGGCACAGATCTGGGGAAGGGTACCAAAAATGTCTGCAGCATTGAATGTCCCCAAGAACACAGTGGCCTCCATCATTCTTAAATGGAAGAAGTTTGTGACCAAGATGTGACTGAGAACCCGATGGTCACTCTGACAGAGCTCTGTGGAGATGGGAGAACCTTCCAGAAGGACAACCATCTCTATAGCACATCATCAATCAGGCCTTTATGGTAGTAAGATGGCTCCGACATATATGGCAGCTCTGCTTCTAGCTCCTAAGTCACTTTGCGGTATACATATTTCTTGCACCATACTCTGTTTCATGGAAACATGGCTCTCTCGGGAAATAATCTCCCCATCCATTATGGCATCTGGGTTCTCAGTATATCGCACAGACAGGAATAAAGAACTCTCAGGGAAGAAGAAATGTGGGGGTGTATATTTCATGATTAACCACTCATGGTGTGATTGTGATAACATACAGAGTCCTTTGTTCACACCCAACCTAGAATACCTCACAATCAAATGCTGACCGTATTACCTCCCAAGAGAAATATCTTCGGTTATAGTCACGGCCGTATGTATTCCCCTTCAAGCCGATACCACAACGGCCCTTAAAGTACTACACTGGACTTTATGCAAACTGGAAACCACATATCTTGAGACCGCATTTACTGTAGCTCGGAATTTTAACAACGCAAATTTGAGGAAAATTCCACAGAACTTCTACCAACCCATTGACTGTAGTATACACGCTGGTAAAACATTGGACAACTGCTACCCAACAGTTGCTACTCAACTGCCCTCCCTTCGGCAAATCTAATCATGACTCCATTTTACTCTTCCCTTCCTATAGGCAGAAACTCAAACAGGAAGTACACGTTTAAGGTCTATTTAACGCTGGTATGACCAATTGGAATCCATGCTTCAAGATTGTTTTGATCACGTGGACTGGATATGTTCTGGGTAACCTCTGAGAATAACATCGACAAATACACAGATACAGTGACTGAGTTCATCAGGAAGTGTATTGGAGATGTTGTACCCACAATGACTATTAAAACCTACCCAAACCAGGAACCGTGGATAGATGGCAGCATTCTCGCAAAGCCGAAAGTGCAAACCATTGTATTTAACTGGAAATATGGCCAAATTCAAACAGTGTAGTTATTCCCTCCATAAGGATTCAATTCAAAGGGTCTACAGACAATCACGGACTACAAAGGGAAAACCAGCCACGTCACGGACACCAATGTTTTGCTTCCAGACAAGCTAAACACCTTCTTTGCGGATCCTCTTGAGGATAACACAGCGCCACCGAGGATAACACAGTGCCACCGACGAGGCCTGTGAGTAAGACATTTAAGCTTGTTAACCCTCGCAAGGCTCCCGGCCCAGACGGAATCCCTAGCCTCGTCCTTAGAGCATGTGCAGACCAGCTGGCTGGAGTGTCCACCATTGTTCCTGTACTCAAGAAAGCAAAGGTAACTGAGCTAAATGACTATCGCCCCTTTAGCACTCACTTCTGTCATCATGAAGTGCTTTTAGAGGCTAGTTAAGGATCATATCACCTCTACCTTACCTGACACCCTAGACCTACTTAAATTTGCTTACCGCCCCAATAGATATACAGAAGATGCAATTGCCATCGCACTGCACACTGCCCTATTCCATCTGGACAAGAGGAATACCTATAAGAATGCTATTCTTTGACCATAGCTCAGCATTCAATACCATAGTACCCTCCAAGCTCATCATTCAACTCGGGGCTCTGGGCAACTGGGTCCTGGACTTCCTGACAGGCCATCCCCAGGTGGGGAAGGTAGGAAACAACACCTCCACTTCACTGATCCTCAACAGAGCGGTACATGCTCAGCCCCCTCCTGTATTCCCTGATCACCCATGACTGCGTGGCCATGCATCCTTCCAACTCAATCATAAACTTTGCAGCCGACAACAGTAGTAGGCCCGATTACCAACAATGACGAGACAGCCTACAGGGATGAGGTGAGGGCCCTGGGAGAGTGGGGACAGGAAAAAAGCCTCTCACTCAACGTCAACAAAACAAAGGAGCTGATCGTGGACTTCAGGAAACAGTGGAGGGAGCACACCCCTATCCACATCAACGGGACCGCAGTGGTTAAGGTGGAAAGCTTCAAGTTCCTATGTGTATACATCACTGACGATGTGAAATGGTCCACCCACACAGACAGTGTGGTGAAGAAGGCTCAACAGCGCCTCTTCAACCTCAGGAAGCTGAAGGAATTTGGCTTGGCCCCTAAAATCCTCACAAACTATTACAGATGCATAATTGAGAGCATCCTGTCAGGCTGTATCACCACCTGGTATGGCAACTGCACCGCCTGCAACCGCAGGGCTCTCCAGAGGGTGGTGCGGTCTGCCCAACGCATCACCGGGGGGCAAACACAGGACACCTACAGGAACTGATGTCACAGGAAGGCCAAAAGAAAAACAGTTTATATCTTAAGGCAATCAGACTGTTAAATAGCCATCACCAGTCGGCTTCCACCCGGTTACGCAACCCTGCACCTTAGAGGCTATTGCCCTATACACAGACATGGAATCACTGGTCACTTTAATAATGGAAGACTAGTCACTTTAATCATGTTTAAATAATGTTTACATACTGTTTTACTTATCTCATATGCATATACTGTATTCTATTCTACTGTATTTTAGTCAATGCCACTCCGACATTGTTCGATCTAATATTGAGATATTTCTTAATTCCATTATTTTACTTTTAGATTTGTGTGTATTGTTGGGAATTGTTTTTCAAATCAAATCAAATCCAATGTTATTTGTCACATACACATGGTTAGCAGATGTTAATGCATGTGTAGCGAAATGCTTGTGCTTCTAGTTCCGACAATGCAGTAATAACCAAAGAGTAATCTAAATAACAATTCCAAAACTACTACCTTATACACATAAGTGTAAAGGGATAAAGAATATGTACATAAAGATATATGAATGAGTGATAGTACAGAGTGGCATAGGAAAGATGCAGTAGATGGTATCGAGTACAGTATATACATATGAGATGAGTATGTAAACAAAGTGGCATAGTTTAAAGTGGCTAGTGATACATGTATGAAATAAAGATGCAGTAGATGATATAGAGTACAGTATATATGTATACATATGAGATAAATAATGTAGGGTATGTAAACATTATATTAAGTAGCATTGTTTAAAGTGGATAGTGATATATTTTCCATCAATTTCCATCAATTCCCATTATTAAAGTGTCTGAAGTTGAGTCAGCGTGTTGGCAGCAGCCACTCAATGTTAGTGGTGGCTGTTTAACAGTCTGATGGCCTTGAGATAGAAGCTGTTTTTCAGTCTCTTGGTCCCAGCTTTGATGCACCTGTACTGACCTCACCTTCTGGATGATAGCGGGGTGAACAGGCAGTGGCTCGGGTGGTTGTTGTCCTTGATGATCTTAATGGCCTTCCTGTGACATCGGGTGGTGTAGGTGTCCCGGAGGGCAGGTAGTTTGCCCCCGGTGATGCGTTATGCAGACCCCTACCTGCAAGGAAACACGTGCTGTCATCATTGCTTTGCACAAAAAGGGCTTCACAGGCAAGGATATTGCTGCCAGTAAGACCAGCCTCAGAACATTAAACATGAAATAAAGGGACTTTAGAACAATGGTTTCCATCAGCCACAATGGTGGTCATGACAATAGATGGTATATGAAAATGTATGTCATTTTTGTTTTGTTATTAAAGGTTAACAGATGACGTTATTATGAAAACATTGTAACGTGAAGAGTTTTCCTAGTAGATGTTTGATGTTTATACATTGTACATTGTATGGAAAATATCCAAATCAAAGAGAATGTTTTGGGGAAGATGAAATGTTAAGTTAGTTGTCTAAAATTGGATTTGAATCAAATCTAGACCTTGCCTCATTAACTTTGTACGCCCAGAGATTTGCCCTAAAGGCGGTTACGCCCACTTCTGATCCAAGGGTATAAAACCTGTGAGTATAGAATTTACAGGAGGACTACGTGACCCCAGCTCCAGCAAGGTCTAAAAAGTCAACGAACCCAGAACGCAACGCAAGTTTGAGGACAAAGAAATCCTTTTCTACCCAAGTTACGGATGAGTAGCTGTGTCTAAGCGGGCGAATTCAAGTCGAACCACCTAGCCTCTATCTTCCATCGAATCGTGGTATCTAAAGGATTTCATTCCTATGCTGTGAGCTCTGAGCTACAGAGCTGTCTGTCCTCAGAAGACCCCTTCCAGAGCAAAGGGTGAGGGAACAGACTCCTAAGCCAAAAAGGACACTTACGGGAGGACTCTCAGAGAGGTGCACGTCATCGAACAGCTGAAAGCCTACGCAGAGAATCCTTGGAGATCATCCCCACATAATTACATCATTATTTTCTGACCTATAAGAGCAGCAGTTTGGGGCAAGGCTAGGGTTAGAATAGCATAGCTGACAAATTCACCCAAATGTATATTTATCTTGTGTACTTTCTGTTTTCTCTCTCTATTGAAATCCCCATCATGGGTAACACATGCCATAGTGTGTTGGCCCGTCATACTAAGTTATAATCAATATCTTATAATGTGTTTTGTCTATGTGTATCTTTTTTCATCATTTTAGCTTTTTAGTAAATAAATATTCAACTAAGATTGGTGTGGTATGAATTCATTGGTGAGACCCGGGTCCGTGCAGATTCACGGGCTATAAGAATGAGATTGGTAGAGGCAACTGGTTAATTAGCGGCTGTTGTAAAATCGATATTCTGATATTCTTTGAGTTCATTTTGGAAATAGAAACTCAATAAAACTAGTTTTCCCATGGTGCCCCAGGTTAATGAGTTAATAATTGCTTGATTCAGTTAATAACACAATTAGAAACTTTAATCATTCGATGAACAACAGTTGTCACATTAACAATGTCACGACACCACCAAAGGACAATAAATCCACATCGGAGGCCTACTCCCCACCAAACAACGAGACAGACATGGCGGAATGTGACACTTACAGAACTTACCAGGGCTTTGGGAGAACTACGTGTTGCCTTAGCTGAGGATCTTAAGGCCACTATTGCTGAACTGGACACCAAAATTAAGAGCACCATTCGAACGGTCGCTTAGCAGGGCCAGAGTATTGTGGACCTTGAGAAAGTTTCTGATTTCAACGCTGGTAGGATCGACGAGTTAGATGCAATGCACGTCATTGCAGGATAGTGTGCAGAGGCTTTCGGTGAAAGTGGTCGACCTGGAGGGCCGATCCAGACGTAATAACCTTCACGTTGTTGGTCTGGCAGAGGGGGTAGAGGCGGGCTCTCGCCCCCACCGACTTCTTCGCCATGCTATTGAAGGATGCAATGGGATCGGATGTTTTGGCTTCGGATCCCCAGCTGGACCGTGCACATCGCGCCCTTGTCCCAGTGCCTGGACCGGGCCAACGTCCTCGCCCAGTAATCATCTGTTGTCAAGACCAAGGATCTTATCCTGTGCGAGGCTCGAATGAGGGGCAACCTGTTACATAAAGGGCAATCCAGTATCCGATGGACGGTATAAGCCGGCTGGCCTCCAATGACACGAGGCGGAGGGGGAGGTCTGTCTGCCGGGACAAGGGGAGAAAAACAACAGGTTTTAATAAGGAAATGTGAAAAGTGGGATTAATCTTAAGGGATCTGGGTAAGTGTAGGCGATAAGAAACTGGGTTAACTCTCCTGGCAACCTTAAAGGGACCGATGTATTTTTGGGACAGCTTGCGAGACTCCACCTGTAGTGGTAAGTCTCTTGTGGAGAGCCAGACTCTCTGGCCGGGCGCAGGGTAGGCCCGGGACGGCGACGTCTGTTGGCTTGTTGTTGGTACCTCTGTGAGGAACGCATAAGATTAAGACGGGTCTTCCTCCACATAAGCCGACAGCGTCTGACGAACTTCAAGGCTGAAGGCACACTGACTTCTGCCTCCTGGTCCGGGAACAATGGAGGGGCATAGCCAAACTGACACTCGTGCGGGGACATACCAGTGGAGGAGGAGCGCAAGGTGTTGTGCGCGTATTCGGCCCAAACAATGAAGGACGACCATGTGGACGGGTTGTTACGAGTCATACATCGGAGGGTGGTTTCCAGCTCTTGATTCATCCTCTCTGTTTGGCCGTTGGACTCCGGATGGTACCCTGAAGATAGAATGGCAGAAGCCCCCATGAGTTGGCAGAAGGCCTTCCAAAACCTAGAGGCGAACTGGGGACCTCTGTCAGAAACCATATCTTGAGGAATGCCGAAGACTCGAACACATGATTAATTACCAACTCAGCCGTTTCCTTGGCAGAAGGTAACTTAGTCAGAGGGACGAACCTGGCCGCCTTTGAAAACCTGTCGATAATGACTAGGATAGTAGTATTGCCATGGGATGGAGGAAGGCCAGTAATAAAGTCCAACGAGATATGGGACCAGGGTCTGTGGGGAACAGGTAAAGGGTGAAGGAGTCCTTGAGGGCGGAGGTGAGAAGATTTGCCCTGGCAGCACACGGGGCAGGCATTGACGAAAGTGGCAACGTCTTCTCTTATGGTAGGCCACCAGAACTTACGCTGGATGAACTCCAAGGTGCGACCTACGCCCGGGTGACAGGTGAGGCGAGAGGAGTGCCCCCACAGAAGGACCTGAGTCCTCACTGCCTTGGGGACAAACAACCGATTGGCAGGACCTCCTTTCGGGTCCGGTTCGATAGCTTGAGCTCGTCTCACGGTATCCTCAACTTGCCACGAGATCGGAGCCACGATCTTAGCAGCAGGAAGGACAGGCATGTCCGTGTCATCTCGAATGGCAGGAGCGTAGACTCGGGACAGGGCATCCGGTTTGAGATTCTTCGACCCGGGCCGATAGGTGAGGATAAACTGGAATCGATTGAAGAAAAGAGACCATCTAGCTTGTCTAGAGTTCAACCGCTTCGCCTGCTGGATATACTCCAGATTTTTGTGGTCCGTAAGCACTTGAAACGGGTGAGAAGCCCCCTCGAGCCAGTGTCTCCATTCCTTCAATGCCATCTTAACCGCTAGAAGTTCACGATCCCCCACATCGTAGTTCCTCTCAGCCGGGGTAAGCCGGTGTGAGAAGAAAGCGCACGGATGAAGCTTCTTGTCTTCACCCCTCTGAGACAGGACAGCTCCAACACCAACCTCTGAGGCGTCTACCTCCACCACAAACGGTTCATCCGTAGTCGGTAGTATCAGGATGGGAGCAGAGAGGACGCGCTGCTTGAGTCCTTGGAAGGCCGTCTCAGCTTCTCTTCCCCACAAAAACCTTGCATTGCCACCCTTGGTTAAAGCTGAGAGAGGGGCTGCCACCAAGCTGAAGTTCTTGATGAACTTGCGGTAAAAGTTTTGTGAAGCCCAGGAAACGCTGAACTTCCTTAACGGATTTGGGGTGGGCCAATCCGCTACCGCCCCTACCTTCCTGGGGTCCATTTGGACTCGACCGGGTTCCACTACAAATCCCAGGAATTGTACTCGGGATGAATGGAATTCACATTTTTCCGGCTTAACGTACAGATGGCTGTCTAGGAGGCGTTTGAGTACTTGTCTGACATGCTTTGTGTGTTCTTGAAGAGAGCTCGAAAAGATGAGGATGTCATCCAAGTAAACGAACACAAATATGTTAAGCATATCCCTAAGCACATCGTTTATGAGCGCTTGGAACACCGCTGGGGCGTTGGTCAGGCCGAAGGGCATCACCAAGTATTCATAGTGACCAGTAGGCGTGTTGAAAGCGGTCTTCCACTCGTCACCAGGTCTGATCCGCACAAGATGGTATGCGTTCCGCAGGTCAAGCTTAGTGAAAACAACTGCTTCCTGGAGCAGCTCGAAGGCTGTGGCCATAAGGGGTAGCGGGTAACGGTTACGGACGGTTATGGCATTGAGTCCCCGGTAGTCGATGCAAGGACGTAATCCACCGTCTTTCTTGGCCACAAAGAAAAACCCTGCTCCCGCCGGGGAGGTGGATGGACGCATGAGGCCTGCTTCCAGAGCGTCCTTGATGTAGGTATCCATAGCAGCTCGTTCGGGTGGAGATAGGGAAAAGATCCGACCCCTGGGGGGGCAAGTGCCCGGAAACAGTTCGATGGGGCAATCATAAGGTCTATGGGGTGGTAGCATGGTGGCCCTCTGTTTGCTAAATACCAGTTTGAGGTCATGGTAACACTCGGGAACTCGGGTCAGGTCGATGGATTCTAAAGACTCGGGAGTAGAACTCGGGGAATTCGGGAAAATACAAGTAGCTTGGCACGTAGGACCCCACTGCTTGATAGTGCCCACAGACCAGTCGATGTGAGGGTTATGGCTGTGAAGCCAGGGGTATCCAAGGACGAGAGGGAACTCGGAACAGGAGATCAAATGAAAGTTCATCAATTCCTGGTGTTGTGAAACTGAAAGTCGCAAGGAGGTAGTGACATGAGTGACAAGTCCAGATCCCAAAGGGCTTCCATCCAATGTAGTAACCCTCATGGGGTCACTTAGAGGTTCAGAGGGAACGCCATTCTCCTTCGCCCAGACACCATCCATGAAGTTACCTGCGGCTCCAGAGTCTACCAAGGCTTGAAGGTGAAGCTTGTGGTTGTCCCAGGAAAGGGTGACTGGAATGAGCAGACGGGAGTTGGACGGATGGGAGGAGGTTATGTTTCCCGTTACAGTTCCCCCCGGTCTGTACGGGACAGAGCGTTTCCCTGGAGCCCGGGACACGTGGAACGGAAATGGCCCGGTTTGCCGCAATATAGACAGCGTCGCTCCCTCATCCGGCGGTCTCTCTCAGCCTGGGAGATGCATCCAATCTGCATGGGTTCCGGTGGAGCCAGCGAGGATAAAGGTGGGGACTCGGAGCTGGGACTGATAGGGGCTAGAGGTCTACGGTTGAGTTCTCTCTCTCTCAGACGCTGGTCAATGCGTGAGGCCAACTTGATCAGGGACTCGAGATTGTCCGGTGGTTCCCGAGTGGCCAGTTCATCTTGGATAGTGTCGGAAAGGCCTTTCAGAAAGCACACCGTGAGCGCCTCGTTGTTCCAGCCACTCGCTGCTGCCACCGTGCGGAACTGGATGGCATAGTCCGTCACGCTGCGCCGACCTTGGTGGAGAGGAGCTGTTTGGCTGAGTCAGGACCACTGCTTGGGCCTTGAAACACTTGTTTGAATTACTCAGCAAAGGCAGAGTAGCTGGCACAGCAGGAACTATGGGCATCCCACACAGCAGTAGCCCAGGCCAGGGCTTTTTCCGACAGCAGGGTGATGATATATGCGATCTTAGACCGGTCGGTGGGGAACGACGAGGGTTGCAGCTCGAAGGAGAGAGAACATTGGGTGAGAAACCCTTTACAAGCACTTGGATCACCTGAGAACCGTTGGGGAGGTGGAAGACGAGGGGGTTCAGCCAGAGGGTTAACTGCCATGGGTACGTGAATCTGAGGTACTGGGACGGGAACTGTTGCCGGGGTAAGTCGATCAGATATCTGCTTTATGGAAGTCAGCATCTCCGACAGAAGATGAGAATGTCTAGCCATTAAGGCCTCTTGCTGAACCAGGGCGGCTTCGTGGCGTTGGACAGTCTCCTGGTGGTGGGACAGGTCCTGGGAACTGGCTGCCTCTGGGTTCATTTTTGGCTCTGTGTTTCTGTCAGGACCCGGTTATGAACCCGGGTCTCCGGAGTGAGAAACAGTCACTTAACCAACTGAGCCACGAATAGTCAGCAGAACCCAGAAGATGAGGCAGACACAGCAGTACTTGAGACAGTGTATTTAATGAAGTAAAAATGAAGTCCTTCAGGAAAACATGAAACTCCACAACCTCAAAAGGAATTCCACAAGAACAAAGGTAATCCTCCAAGACAAAAGGTAAATCCACAAGGTGGTAGGTATAGCATAAAAAGCCTCAAAAGATACTCAAAAATAAATAAACAAGAACAAAAAAAGAATTCCACAAGAGAGTCCACCGGGATCAACAAGAGTTCACAGAATACTAGGGCTGGGTGCTAACATACAAACACAGAGCAAAGAACTGAGGAAAACTAAGGGTTTAAATACAATCAGGGGAAACGAGGCACAGGTGCAAATAATAATGGGGATCAAGGGAAAACAAAAGGTCAAAAAGCACAATGGGAGCATCTAGTGACCAAAACCGGAACAACCCTGGCCAAATCCTGACATATGTATGTATGTGTATTTGTATAAGTGTATATATAAACAAAATGTATATATGTATTTTTTGTATGTATGTATGTATTTATGTATGTATGTATATAACATATTTTTTTATTTTCTTTTGTTTTTAATTGTTTTGTTTTTGTTGATCGGGGGGTATGTTTAATTTAGCAAAATTCTTGCTCCGATCTCCTAACCCACAATATGTAAATGTACTGTTGTCTATGTCGGTTGCTGATGGTTTATGTTTATACCGGCATTGCTTAGCAATATAATCTTTTGATATTATATCTTGTTTATCTCAGGGATTGACCCAAGATGATGCTTAAGTGCGCAATATGTTTAAGTTGCAACTTAATCTGTTTAGGTTTATTAGATGCTAATTGAACACTTTATTCGCGGGAGCCTCCTCAGTTCAAATGTTAGTAGAAGTTCTAGAATAGTGAGAGGGGAATGTATAGTTGGGATTTTATTTTCGTTTTACCTCGTTTGAGGTCGCGCCGTGCTTTTTGGCATCGGCCAGACAATGTGTTTATTATTTTTATTTTTTCTCTCCTATTTGTGTATGCCTGTTAAAAGTGGATTGATGGGGGGGTAAATGTTGGGAAAAGTAGGGGAACAGGGTGGGAAGTAAAGGTGCTTGCAGGGGGAGGGGTGGGTTGGATATTGCTTGGGTGTAGGTGCTACATATGCTGATCGTTATGGTTTGGTGCGCTTTCTTACCTTTTTAATGAGTTACATGTTATGCAGGCCACCATAGGCACTACAAATGAGAGGAGGGCAGGGCTTACATTCACTTCCTGGAATGTCAAGTGTTTAAACAATCCAATTAAGAGAGGCCATGTCCTAGCCCACTTGAAAGCACTCTCGCCTGATATTATATCTTTGCAAGAAACCCATCTGAATAATTCTTAAAGCAGACTTACATGTAGGTGGGTGGGGCAAGTGTATCACTCTAACTTCTCTGCCAAAATGCGAGGCACAGCGATTCCGATACGGAAAGGAATTCCCTTTCTACATAAAACCACTATTGCTGATAAAGAGGGTCGTTCTGTGATCGTAATAGGAGAGATCCACTCTACTTCTGTAACTCTACTAAATATCGAAATATCTATGGGCCAAACATTGATAACCCCTCTTTTTTTTAAAGAGTCCTTGCCCTGATTCCAGATATCTCCCATACTAACCTGGTCATTGAAGGGGACCTTAACTGTGTGCTAGACCAATATTTGGATAGATCCTCTATCAGGCGAACCCTTACCTCCTATTCAAGTGAATTCTTGAATACCTACATTAAAAATTCGAACTTATTTGATATATGAAGGATCGCTAACCCTACGGGTAGGAATACTCCTATTACTCTCATGTTCACAATGTTTATACTCGAATTGACTACTTTTTGGTTGATGCTAAACTACTCCCTATACCTGTAATGTGAGGTATCATGACATTATAATCTCGGACCACAGTCCACTCACCTTCTCCCTGAGATTGGGTGACATCGTACCAAACGAGAGGGTCTGGAGGTTGAATCCTCAGCTCCTCACAGAACCAACATTCTGTGAACATCTTAAAGACCAAATTAAATTTTTCTTTGATACCAACGACAACACAGAGAGTTCTTATTTTCCACCATAGTTTGCAAATAAAATCATTAAAAATCATACAATGTGATTTTCTGGATTTTTTCCCTCATTTTGTCTGTCATAGTTGAAGTGTACCTATGATGAAAATTACAGGCCTCTCTCATCTTTTGAAGTGGAGAACTTGCACAATTGGTGGCTGACTAAATACTTTTTTGCCCCACTGTATATGGGTATGTCAGTGGTCACCAACCGGTTGATCGGGATCTGGCGATCTCCAAGGCATTTCTAGTCAATCTCAAAAATTTCTGTAAAAACCCAACAATAAAGCCTTGCGTTTAAAAAAAAAACATGTTTTTTCGTCTCGTGCCTTTTGGCGGTACATTGACATTTTTACATTTTTGTAATTTAGCAGATGCTCTTGGGGTGGGAGGGAGCCTAGTGGTTAGATTGCTGGGCCAGTAACCGAAGGTTGCTAGCTCGAATCCCCGAGCTGACAAGGTAAAATCTGTAATTCTGCCCTTTAACAAGGCAGTTAACCCACTGGGCTCATTGTAAATAAGAATTTGTTCTTAAAACCTGTTTGGGCGCATGAACCACTAGTGGGACACCTACAACAACATCTGATGAAATTGCAGAGCCCGAAGTTCAAAATACAAACACCCTAATTTTAAACATTCATGAAAATACAAGTGTCATATATCCTTTAAAAGTTTAACTTCTTGTTAATCCAACCTCGTTGTCAGAGTTCAAAACGCTTTACAGCGAAAGCATACCATCTGAGGACAGCTTCCCAAACAAAATACTTTTCAACTAGCACAGGCATCACAAAATCACAAATAGCGATTAAATAAACCACTTACCTTTTGAAGATTTTCCTCTGTTTTGCAAACCCAAGGGTCCCAGCTACACAATGAATGGTTGTTTTGTTTGAAGTCCTTTATATCCCAAAATGTCAGTTTAGTTGGCGCGCTTGATTCAGTAATCCACTTGTTCAACATGCATACAAAAATCGAAAGAGTTACCAGTAAAGTTCGTCCCAAAAGTCAAACGATGTGTCTAATTTATCCTCAGTGTAATATTAATAACTAAATAAACTAATATTGAACATGGAGAATAATATGTTCAACAGGAAGATAAATAACGAAGAGCGCGCACCTCATTCACACGCCAACAAGACCAGATTTCTAATGAGAGACACCTTGTAGTTTTTCCAACTATTTGCTCATTTTCCAAAAAACAAGCCTGAAACCCTTTCTAAAGACTGTTGACATCTAGTGGAAGCCATAGGAACTGCAATCTGGGTCCTATCTATTTGTATATCCCATAGGCAAGCATTGAAGTGGCCTGTGACCTCAAACAAAAAACATTTCTGGATGGATTTCCTCGGTTTTCGCCTGCCATATCAGTTCTGTTATGCTCACAGACATTATTTTAACAGTTTTAGAAACTTCAGAGTGTTTTCCATCAAATACATATCCTAGCTTCTGGGCCAGAGTAACAGTCTACTTTGGGCACGTCAGTCAACCGAAATTCCGGATAACTTTAGACCATCCCTTCGCCCATACCCGGGCGCAACCAGGGACCCTCTGCACACATCAACAACAGTCACCCACGAAGCATCATTACCCATCGCTCCACAAAAGCCACGGCCATCGCAGAGCAAGGGGAATTACTACTTCAAGGTCTCAGAGCAAGTGACGTCACCGATTGAAACGCCATTTAGCGCGCACCGCTAACTAAGCTAGCCGTTTCACATCCGTTACACCTAGTTAAACAAAGTTAAAAAATAATAATAATCCAGTTTCCTTTAGGGAGTGCACTTTCCTTTCCCTTTAGTGAGTACACACATTTTCATACTTTTTCCGTAAAAGCAGCTGCACCGGATTCAGCTGTCCTAAGCGCAGGGTAGTTGTAGTGTTCCGATTTAGAGCCATTTAATGTGTCTGAAGGTACAAATCCGCCTTCCCTGCAGCACTGACACCAAATCAACTGCACTATAGGCCTACCACTGGCCAATTGGATTGCTCAGATTTTGTCTGCAGTAGCGTACCAGGCGTAAAAAGTTGATACTGTGAGATTTGAAAACTTTAAAACCATGAACAGAGAGAGATGTGAACGAATACAGCAAAAATATGCTGTTTTTATGAGTGAGTTCATGTTTAAGTTCTTGCTCAGCACTGTCAACACTTTTATTCAACACTTCAACACTATATAAGCCAGAAAATGTGTGTTCTACCTACTTCCACTCACTCATCTACCAACACTGCAACTGTAATGAATGAGTAGGAAAGGGTATCAATAGGCTTGGGTATTTTTTAAATATTGAGGAATATTTCTCTGAGTAATAACATGAATTTGTGCATGAGGCAGAAATAATGTGGTGCGACTGGAGTTTCGCCATTAGCTGGAAGATTTGTCTCTTATTGGTCAGTGTTAGTGGAAGAAAGGGAGAGCGGAGGGACGTTGAGAAGTGTACCCTCAGTCTGCTGCTCTCTCCTCAGCTGAGACTGACCATCAGATGCAGGCACCATCAGCCCAGTAAAATAAAAAACACATTATTTAAACTTATGCCTCACAAGTAATACAACAACTGACTAATTACCAGTGTGATCATATAGCCTACCTCAAATTCTGAAATGTATTTTTTTTTAAATGGTCCGAACAACAATACATTGACAAGGCGGCAGGGTAGCCTAGAGGTTAGAAGTTCAAACCCCGAGCTGACAAGGTACAAATCTGTCGTTCTGCTCCTGAACAGGCAGTTAACCCACTGTTCCTAGGCTGTCATTGAAAATAAAAATAGTTCTTAACTGACCTGCCTGGTTAAATAAAGGTAAAAAAATAAAATAAAATAAAAAATCAAGCAAAGCCAATACACAGTGATAATGTATTGGGCCTTTAACCTACTGCACAAACCTAATTGCTACAGTTGTGTTTTTAATAGGTAAATGTTGCATAGGCTTAAGTTTAAGTTACGTTCCAAAAAATCTGAGCAGTAGATCTCGACTTGCATTTTGACTCAGAAAGTGATCTTGACTCAGAAAAGGTTGGGGTTAGGTTTTGTATCAGTTCCGATAGTACCAGTTATGTCCTCTGGGTGGAGACTTATTCAAAGGATTGCAGTATTGGTTGGCCTGGGTATTTTGCAAACAGCAATCAGTCAGTATCATGGGTAGCCTACTGGTATTTTTTAAAATTGTTTTCTTCAGGTTTGTTTCAGGACCTCAATACGCTAAAGCGTATTGGTGGCTCAGTTGGTAGAGCATGGCGCTTGTATGGCGCTTGTGTAACGCCAGGGTAGTGGGTTCGATTCCCGGCACCACCCATACGTAGAATGTATGCACACATGACTGTAAGTCGCTTTGGATAAAAGCGTCAGCTAAATGGCATATATTATTATTATTATATTAATATTAAACAATGAGCACAGCTATATATACATATATCCCTATACATGACCTTATACATGGACAGCATATTTGTTCTGTTTGCAAAAAGAATACATGCACAGGGGTGTCTGGACCATTTAATTGTTGTGTAGACAATACCATTCACTCTACCCTTCACTTGCATAGTGCATTTTTAAAATTACATCATACAAAGAAAAGTGCATATCTATTCTATATAGAGAATACAAAGACAGATACTGTATGGACATGCCATATGCATGTGTGTACCAAGCACTCCTCCATCAAACTTTACAGCTGTCATTATGCATGGGGCAGGTAGCGTTCTCCTGGCATCCGCCAAACCCAGAATTGTCCATCGGACTGCCAGATGGTGAAGCATGATTTACCACTCCAGAGAACGTGTTTCCCACTGCTCCAGAGTCCAATGGCGGTGAGCTTTGCACCACTCCAGCCGATGCTTGGCATTGTGCATGGTGATCTTAGGCTTGTGTGCGGCTGCTCGGCCATGGAAACCCATTTCACAAAGCTCTCAACGAACAGTTCTTGTGCTGACATTGCTTCCAGATGCAGTTTGGAACTCGGTAGTGAGTGTTGCAACCAAGGACAGACGATTTTCAGCACTCGGCGGATTCTTATTTACAATGACGGCCTACCAAAAGGCAAAAGGCCTCCTGTGGGGATGGGGGCTGAGATTACAAATAAAAATAAATAAAATAAAAATATAGGACAAAACACACAACACAACGAGAGACAAGACAACACTACATAAAGAGAGACCTAAGATGACAACATGTAGAAAATAGTTTTAAAAGAAAACCTCTGGAATGAGTAGATGTGGCTACCCAGACGATTTGCATTGCCACCCCCCACTCCCCTTTTAACACTGCTGCTACTCTCTGTTATTATCTATGCATAGCCACTTTAATAACTCTACCTACCTGTACATAATTACCTCAATTACCTTGACTAACCAGTGCCCCCGCACATTGACTCTGTACCGGTACCCCCTGTATATAGCCTCGCTATTGTTAAGATTTTATTTGATTTGAAAATAGTACAAATAAGAAAATCCCTTGAATGAGTAGGTGTCCG
Organism: Oncorhynchus keta; assembly: GCF_023373465.1. NCBI lineage: Eukaryota > Metazoa > Chordata > Actinopteri > Salmoniformes > Salmonidae > Oncorhynchus > Oncorhynchus keta. The sequence continues at coordinate 45,667,402 of NC_068437.1, read as the reverse complement.
AACCTTTGACTGGTACTGTATGTACATATATTTTATTTATATATTTGCTAAATATATTTCCCCAATATATTTAAATATATTCATATTTTATTGAAATATTTTATTTTTCGTATGGGCCAGGTTGTAACATCAGATCCATCTCCAGCTCAGATATGAGCCACAGTTCCAGTCAGTGTATAAACTGTGAGACTGACACCAACCAGCATCCCTTTATGAAACGATGCAGTGTCTGGCTGTCCAATACAGCCATAAGCACATAAATCAATGCTTGTGAGGAAAACAATGGCATTTCAGGGTCTATTGTTTCACCAAGCAGGCCGGGATGCTTTGGATTTCATTATTAGATTTGATGATACATTTCTCTCTGTTTGTACCAGTGACAGTATAATTCACTGTTTGTTCTGAGGCCAGTATGTACAGTGTGCAATAAAGACAGCTGCGAGAGATGAGTCTCTTATTGGGACTGTTAGCCTGCCAGCTGAGCTACTAATGCAAGCTGCCATTTGAAATGAGATATCAGTAATGGGTTATTACTAAAAGGGTATAAGTCGTGAGCAGTGCGCAATACTCAAATGTAAACAGTTATAATCAATAACAGCTTTTTCAACTATATTTGTCCCACGTAAACTGTAAGATCTGATATAGATCTTCATCTCATCTTGAGTTAGCTGTCTGTTGAGAGATAATAATAATGATAATAAGCTATTAGTTATGTCAGAGTGGGATGATTTTACATGACAGTTATCAGCTTCTGCCAACTGATGGGGTTAAACCTGTGAAATCAATCAAATCTGATCTCTGGCCAGTCTCTCTGGGTGCTAAAACATTCCCTTTATTATTAACCAGAAATGTCAGACCCATTTTGAAAATGATTGGCGTTAAATTGAATACATTTTATGTTTATGAACACTGTAGGCCAATTGCTAATGGATAAGGCCTTCACCAGAATAAATGTGCACGTTGGTGCTTGCCATCTGTATTCATGGGAGTATTGTGTGTTAATCCAAAACAAAAATCTATCAACAGTTTCTAGTGTGGGCTGTATGAAAAATGTCATGGTCAACTGTTAAGAGAAATGTCAAAGTAATTAGTGCAGTCAATGGGAAGCCATCTTGTCTCTTAGGCTGTGGTGATGAGTTATATGCGGCAAGCTGAGCGAATCTAAGGCTTTCTTGGCTAGTAAAATTTCTGACTATTAGCACAGCTGGATGAGGAGT